>NW_024055728.1:1054879-1195678 GCF_902713615.1 Scyliorhinus canicula
GGGAAAACCGACCCAGCTAGGGTAAGATCTCAATCTGTGCACTTGATCTGTTCTTTGCTTGTCAAGGAGTTTTATTCCGAGAATCTTCTACTAAATTTGTGTGTAACTAATTGAAGCAGTTTTGCGATCTGATTGACGTCATGATCAATGACATGTGTAAACATATAGGATATTTTTTCACTCATTTTACCACATGCTCCTTTTTCAGTAAATGGTTGCAGGGTTTGTACAAGGAACTATTTGCCTGACGAATTGCTCGTGTGGCACTGGCAAAAATGTCAATCAATGTTCACGGAATGTTCTATCTGGAGATGGACTTGAAGCCACAGCCTACTTCTCTCTGCCAGAGGTCTGCAGGTTCAAGTTATACACAGGACTTGTGCACAAAACATCCTGTATGACATTCCAGTGCATTAGTGAGGAGTGGAAGCGATTGCAGAGGGGAGAGGCCACGGATAGATTTGAAATCGAAATTAAAAACCTCACACAAATAACACTGAGTTTTGCTAGAAAGAGTGGGTTATTCCTCGAGTCTTATTCATGCATTGAGATCTGTTCCTAAACGGTTGAACTATGATGAGAGAATGGAAACACAATGATGAATCAGCGTGACTGATTGAAGAGAATCCATTGTGTTGTCCATTCGAGCTGACACCACCTTTCACAGCTTCAGGAACAAGGCACGAGACCATCATTGACTTGTGCAGCTTGAATTAGTTACCACTTTAAATGAAACCATGTTTCAGGCTGCGAGTTTACAGGCAAAAGTATTACTGGGATCTGGACCTTTTTCATTGTGGATTTTGAAAAATGCATGATTTCATCGAATGAATGTTTGCAAAAGCATACGGATTGATTACGTGAGTCTGCGAACATTTGGCAGATGGAACATACGGTAGGAAATGTGTAAACATGACCAATTTTCGCAGGCCAAATAAATAAGTAGCATTTTATTAAAATGAATTCAGGTTCCGGAAGTACAGCGTGAGGTTGGTGCCAATTTCCAAGAATCACAGAATGTTAGTCTGGAGACACAGTAAGCACATTGGAAGGTATATGGTATGTTGTGATTTTTAACAAGTGTGATGGAATGTAAGAGGGGATTTTCTGTAGTTCCACAACGCGCTGGTCAGATGAACTCGGGAATACGCGTATAGTGGGAATACGGACTCCAGATGGTAATTATGTTTCTCACAGGGGCAGCACGCTGGAGCAATGGTTAGCATTGCTGCCTCGTGGCGCCGAGGCCCCAGGTTCGATCCCGGCTCTGGGTCATTCTCCTTGTGGGGTTTGCACGTTCTCTCCGTGTTTGTGTGGGTTTTCCCTCCACAACCCGAAGGTGTGCAGTGTTAGTGGATTTACCACGCTAAATTGCACCTTAATTCGAAAGTATAATTGGGGACTCTAAATTTACAAAATAAAACGTGACAAAAACAAAGTTTCTCACGCCACAGGAAGTGCGAGACATGCTGAGTGCCAACAACCTTTTGTCTATTATTGCTGCAGCACTTGGGGCACTTTCTGTCACTTTATGAAAGGAATACTATAACCGTGTCCGATATTTGCAGGATTATGATTAGATAGTGGTCCAGTGGTATTGTCACTCGAATCGCAATGTCAGTCGACTAGTTAAAGTCACAACATAGCAGCTAGCGGCATTTCAATTCTGCTCTAAAGTCTGGAATTTTAAGTTCTTCTCAGTTATGATGACAACGCAACTATCATTGACAGTCGTTAAATAAATATCTGGTTTACGAGGGTCCTTTAGGGAAGGAAATCTGCCAGCCTCGCATGGTCTGAACTACTTCTGACCCTCAGATGTTGACTTTTAACCATACTCTGAAATGTTGAATGTATCAGTGGTAGCACAGTGATTAGAATTGTTGCTTCACAGCGCCAGGGTTCGGTTTCCGGCTCGCGTCACTGTCTGAGTCAGCACGTTCTCCCTGTGTTGCGTGGGTTTCCTGAATAACAACTCGCACGACTCATATCCCCTCCCCCGTCCCATTTCTAAAATATGTAGGGGGGTTTCCCTACTTTATGTTTGGGAAAACATGCAGATTTAGCAATATGGAGGGCGTAACAGCCTTCTCCTCTTGTTTTACCCTAAATATCAGCTGTCCTCCTCCCAAGGTATGTTTGGTCTGCTATACCCTCCCACCGTGCATGTGGTATATTCCTACCCCCATCAGGCTATCTGAGACATCTCACGAACCCCTCCACCCCAGCACACCCCCTCCCCACACCGCGCACCCAACGTACCCCTCCATATTAGCTTTTTAATGCACTGCCGCACAAGTGATGTGCAGGCTGTGTCCCTTCCTGAACCAGTGCCATTTCAATAAATCATTCCCCGTGTGGCTAGTAATTCACAGACCTCTCAAGATGAGCATAAATATATGCTGTCGTCACCGCTCAATGTAGCAACCCAGTTCTGCTGCACCTTTTGTATCTTACACATTCCGACGATTGACCTCATGTGTTAACACTCCTTTTTTCTCCATCTGACCAATAACATTCCACCCAATTGTGCACCTCGTATACATTGCACTGTTCAGCAAAATGTGTATTTTAATCTCATCGCAATGTACTGACTTCATAGAATTTACAGTGCAGAACGAGGCCGTTCGGCCTAGTAAGTCTGCAGACGCCTTGGGAAGAGCACTCTATCAAAGCCCACAGTTCCAACCTACTCCCGTAACCAGCTAACACCAGCTAATATTTTTGGACACTGATGGCAATTTCGCATGGTCAAAACAACTAACCTGCACAGCTTTGGACTATGGGTGAAAACCCACTCAGACACGAGGAGAACGTACAGACAGTGGCTCAATCGAACCCGGGATCCTGGAGCTATGAAGCATCAGTGCTAACCACTGTGCTACCGTACAGACCATGCAGTTTATTTTTTAAAATACATTTCATGTCTCAATTATTATTTTTTTTAAATTAAGGGGCAATTTAGCGTGGTCAATGCACCAAACCTGCACATCTTTGGGTTGTGGGGGTGAAACGCACGCGGAAACGGGTAGAATGTTCAAACAGAAAACGGACACCGACCCAGGGCCGGAGTTCGAACCTAGGTCCGCAGTGTGCTAACCATTGTACCATATGCAGCCCTGTCCTTGTATTATCAACTCCTTTCTGCTCCTTGTATTTCACATCCACAAAATGTTCCACGCTCCCTCAACGTTTTTACAGGCTGTATAAAATCCTTGTTATAGTGTCACTGACAAATCACAGCTTGGCTCTTGTACTGTGTGTGCGACTCATCTTCTCCTGGTCTGGCTGCAGTTCAGCCAATCGCTCAGACACTGGATTGAGACGATATACAGCTCTCTGCTCTGGCAGAGTGTTTGTGCAGCAGTTCAGGAGCTGCAACAGGAAGCCAATTTCCCGAAGAACATCACTCATCAATGCAGAATCATCTGTCAAATAATATGTCAGTCTCCATATAGAATACACCATTACAACTGTCCACAACAGGATGAAATTCAAGGAGATGACGAACAGCAATATGATTGATTTTGTTCAATTCTCCATCTCTGGGTCTCTGGAACTCTGTGCAGCATTGTTTGCCCGCAGTCGGCTCTGGGCTTTAGTGCTAACCACTATATGTCTGAGGGTTGCAAAATTAAGCAACAGAACCAGAACGAATGGGACACACGGGGTCACAATGTGATGCAGAAACTCGATGGCCATCCAAACAGGAGATAATTGAACACCGCATGTTACAATACAAAAGCTCGGTCTGTTTCTCGCCCAGTACCAGTCTGACAACATGAAATACGGAAAAAGGTATTGAAAACAGTTCAGCACAGCCACGGTTCCAAGAACCACAGCATCAACTTTCTCAGTGCTATATTTAATGTTCAGCTTCTGACAACAAATGGCCTCAGATCGATCAAAGGTGAAAGATACAGTAAACCACACCGAACAGTCCGTAGCTGCATAAAGAAATACAGCATGGATATTACACACGCGGCTAGACCACATGAAATAAAACCGCTCATAGTAAACAATCGGGATGTGTCTGAATATTAGATCGATAAAAATGACCAGTAGGTCTGCTGCTGTCATGGCCAGCTGGTAGCGAGTGACACATCTGGAGATTCCACAATTCCGAAGAGTCAGGTTCACAATCGTAGCTACATTAGCTGGAGTGAGGCAAAATTAACAGTCAAATGTTGCATCTAGATGGAGAGAAAAACGTTAGTTGATCAGTTACAAATATTAGGTCGGCACGGTGTACAGTGGCCGTTACTGCTTTTCACAGCTCCAAGCCCATGTTCGATTCCCGGCTTGGGTCACTGCCTGTGCGGAGTCTTGACGTTCTCCCCGTGTAAGCATGGGTCTTTTTCTCCGGATGCTGCGCTGTCCTTCCACAGTTCAAAGATATGCAGGTTAGATGGTATTGGGCATTCTAAATTTCCCCTAATGTCCAAAACGGTTTGGTGGAGTTACTGGGTTACGTGGATAGGGTGAAAACGCGGGCCTGGGTAGCCTGCTCTTTTAAGGCCGCTGCAGACTCGATGTGCCGAATTGCCTCCTTCTGCACAGTAAATTATTTGTTTATGTGACAAATGTCACCGAATCTAGTAATATTCTTAGGTTGTTGCTTTATGAAGGACACAGAAAGTATTGGTTGATGTGAATTATTTATGTTGAAAACCTCGATGTTTCATAGAGGAGTTTAAATGGAATCAAATGAAAATCGTTCATTGTCACGAGTAGGCTTCAATGAAGTTACCGCGAAAAGCCCCTAGTTGCCACATTCCGGCGCCTTTCCGGGGAGGCTGGTACGGGAATCGAACCGTGCTGCTGGCCTGTTTGGTATGCTTAAAAAGCCAGCGATTTAGCCCCGTCTGCTGAACCTGCCCCTACTAAAGAAAGTAGGACAGTAATTAAAAGGTAATTTGGGAGGGCGAGGTAGGACCATGAAATCTCCTTGGCAAGGAATATTAAGTTGAATCCCAAAGCATCTTATTTATACGGAAAAAACAAGAGGGTGAACAGCGAAATTATTGGACCAGTTAAGCTGAGTGGGGGTATCGATATGTTGAACCAGAGGTCGTGAAGGGTACTAAGTGAGTACTTTTCATCAGTGTTCACCAACGAAAGGGACTTTGTGGAAGATGATTCGTGGGTAGTGTGTGGATAGTTTGGGTCATGTTGAAATCAAAAAGGAGGAAGAATTGGATATTTAGAAATATATTAAAGACTCTTTGGCCCGATGGGGTTTACCCCATAACACTGACGGAAGCAACGAAGGAAATCGGTAGAGCCTGAACTGACATTTTTGTGTTCTTATTGGCCATAGGTGAGATACCACAGGACTGGAGAATAGATAACGTGTTGCCGCTCTTTAAGAGACAGCAGCGATAATCCAGGAACCTATAGGCCGGTGAGCCTCGCGCCGGCAGAAGGTAAATTGTTGGACAGTATTTTTAGGAACAGGATTGATCCCGATTTGGAAAGAAAGCGGCTCTTTGCGACAGACAGCATGGTTTTGTGAACGGGCCTCACTAACTTGTTCGAGTTTTTTTGAGGAGGTGACAAAGATGATTCATGAGGGGTGGGCGGTGGATGTTGTTTCCATGGATATCAGTGAAACCTATGACAAAGGGCAGTACGGTGGCGCAGTGATGAACATTACCGGCTCACGATGCCTCTGTCCCAGCTTCGATCCGGCTCTGTACCATTGTTTGTGTGGAGTTCGCAAATACTTCCCGTCTTTGCGTGGGTTTTGGCCCCAAAACGTAATGGTGCAGGGTAGGTGGATTTGCCATGCTAAATTTCCCCTTAATAGGAAAAATGTGTTGGATACTTTAAATGTATTAAAAAAAAAACTTTTGACCAAGTGCCTCATGGCAGACTGGTACAGAAGGTGACATCTCACGGGATGGCTAGGGAAATGGTAAATTGATTTTAATCAGGATCAATGCGAATTAATGCATTTTGGTAGGTCTAAACAGAGTAGAAATATGCAGCAAATAGAAAAACTTTTAGCAATATAATAAGTCACAGAGATCTTGCCATGCAGGTCCACAGATCTTTGAAAGTGGCAACTCAAGTGGAAAAAGTGGTGAAGAAATCACACGGAATGCTTGCCTTCATTGGACGTGGCATTTAGTATAAAAGCTAGCAAGTCATGGATAGAATCATAGTGAGCAGCACTTGGAATATTGCACACAATTCTGGACGCCACATTACAGAAGGATGTTGAGGTTTTGGACAGGGTGCTGAGGAGGTTTACCAGGACTTGTTCCTTGTCTGGTGGGTCTAAGGTTTGCGGCGATGCTGAATGAACTGTTTTCATTAGAAATACGGAGGTTGATGGGTGACCTGACAGAGATCTGCAATATTATAAGGGGCATGTATAGAGTGGATGGTGAGACACACCTTCCCATTGTGGACGGGTCAGCCACCATGAGACATAGGTTCAAGGTCCGTGGGGCAAAGTGTAGAGGATATGTGCGAAGCAGGTTTTTTCCGCAGATGAGGTGAGTGCCTGGAACGCGTTATTAGGGGAGGGTGAGAAAGCAAATACATTAACGGCTTTAAAAAGGCAACTTGCAACATGAATAGAATGGCAAGAGAGCAATTGATCCCAAGGAAGTATTGAGTATTTTGAAAAATATTGGTATCATGACCTGTACTGGCTGAGAGGGCTGATCCTGTGCCAAATTGGTCTTTGTTCTAATCATGTCCAGGTGACCCCTTCCAAATTATACCCATCTGTATCTATTTGTGTTTTCGATTCATTGTCCTTACAAAGAATGTTCCCTTTCATTTTGCTTTATTTACACCCACATCAAATGAGCACCCTTTGGACATATATCATTTCTTAATAGAGCCTTGATGGCATCTTTACCCAATACAGCAACTCCACCTCCTGTTCCAGTCTGTGATCGGATTAAGTAACTGACGAAATATTATAAGAGACAATGAATTAAAAACAGAGCAGCTGGTCAAATTGCCTTCCTTCTAAATGACGTCTAAGTTACAATGACACTGGTGAAGCCAGTCTTGTGATCAGATTAACCACCGGAAACACAATAAGAGACACAAGTACGTTGTTATGTCGGCCATAAAGTGCCCAGATAATCCCAGACTCACGGTAGAAACATCAATGTTATTAGTGAATAATCAGCAGCTATCACTGACCACGCTATTATTGAGCAGAGAGCTAAAGTTTTGCGTGTAGTACTTTGAGGCGGATAATTAAACAGCACAAGCACATTGGGATGAGTTTGAAGTGCAACAGAGACAGGAAGAGAACATGGAGGAAATAGCAAAGATAAGGTTGTAAAATATAAGCACTAGTAAAACCTGATTAATAGGATGTATTCGGGCCCACAGCAGGAATGTTATTCAGACGACCAGGACCATTTCCTTAAAAATTTCAAATGACAACATAAAACAATGAATGTAGCACGGTGGCGATGGCCCTGTGACGGCTACGGATCTCTAAGAATGAAAGATGACCTGCCACAAATAAAGGACATATTTCAAAGTATGCAGACAAGCAACTTGGCGAGACAGGGCGGTCGTACAATGTTCTACTGTTTCGCAGACCATTTGCGTCAGGTGGCGGGGGGTGGGGGGGGGGGGTCCGAGGTGTGCAAGTAAAACTGATGGATGTGTTTTCGTAATGTCTTGCTCCCCTTTGACACCACATGCCATCGTGATATCCACCCAGCCAGGGGACTACCTTGCTCCATAACCACAACAAAGGGATCAGAGAACGGGATTGTACTTTTATGAGGGTGACATATTATATCATAATGTCAAAAAAGAAATCGTGCCCGTATTGGGCAATATTTCAGAAAAACAAAGAGCATAATATTGTACGGAACAAGCTCGCAATGTGTATACTCTGTTCACTAATATTATTATGCAGAACGTTGCCGACACAAGGGTGCCTCTAGATTTCGAGACAGAGAACAATTAGAACATAGAATGATACAGCGCAGTGCAGACCCTTCCGCCCACGATGTTGCACCGACATGGGAAGTCAAAAACTAAAGGCAATCTAACCTACACTATGCCATTATCATCCATATGCTTATCCAATAAACTTTTAAATGCCCTCAATGTTGGCGAGTTCACAACTGTTGCAGGAAGGGCATTCCACGGCCTCACTACTCTTTGCGAAAAAAACCTACCTCTGACCTCTGTCCTATATCTATTACCCCTCAATTTCAGGTTATGTCCCCTCGTGCTAGTCACCTCCATCCGCGGGAGAAGGCTCTCACTGTCCACCCTATCCAACCCTCTGATCATTTTGTATGCCTCTATTAAGTCACCACTTAACCTTCATCTCTCTAACGAAAACAACCGCAACTCCATCAGTCTTTCCTCATAAGATTTTCCCTCCCTACCAGGAAACATCCTGGTAAATCTCTTCTACACCCGTTCCAAAGCTTCCACGTCCTTCCTATAATGATGCGACCAGAACTGTATGCAACACTCCAAGTACGGCCGTACCAGAGTTTTGTACAGCTGCAACATGACCTCATGCATCCGGAACACAATCCCTCTACCAATAAAGGCCAACACACCATAGGCCTTCTTCACAACCCTATCAACCGGGGTGGCAACTTTCAGGGATCGATGTACATGGACACCGAGATCCCTATGCTCATCCACACTGCCAAGAATTTTACGATTAGCCAAATATTCTGCATTCCGGTTTTTCTTTCCAAAGTGAATCACCTCACACTTCTCTACATTAAACTCCATTTTCCACCTCTCAGCCCAGCTCTGCAGCTTATCTATGTCCCTGTGTAACCAGCAACATCCTTCCACACTGTCTACAACTCCACCAACGTTCGTGTCGTCTGCAAATTTACTCACCCAAACTTCTGTGCCCTCCTCTAGGTCATTTATAAAAATAACAAACAGCAACGGCACCAGAACAGATCCTTGTGGTACGCCACTCGTAACTGAACTCCATTCTGAACATTTGCCATCAACCACCTTCTTTCAACTTCTTTCAACTTGCCAATTTCTGATCCACATCTCTAAATCATCCACAATACCCAGATAACCCATCGGTTATTTTCTGCAATAACCGACCGTGGGGAACCTTATCAAACGCTTTACTGAAATCCATATACACCACATCAACTGTTCTACCCTTGTCTACCTGTTCAGTCACTTTCTCAAATTACTTGATAAGGTTTGTGAGGCATGGCCTACCCTTCACAAAACCATGCTGACTATCCCTAATCATATTATTCCGATCTAGATGATTATAAATCCTATCTCTTATAATCCTCTCCAAGACTTTACCCACAACAGACGTGAGGCTCACCGGCCTATAGTTACCAGGGTTATCTCTACTCCACTTCTTGAACAAAGGAACCACATTTGCTACCCTCCAGTCCTCTGGCACTATTCCTGTAGCCAATGATGACATAAAAGTCAAAGCCAAATGCTCAGCAATCTCTTCCCTGGCTTCCCAGATAATCCTAGGATAAATCCCATCAGGCCCCGGGGACTTATCTATTTTCACCTTGTCCAGAATTGCCAACACTTCTTCCCTACGCACCTCAATGCCATCTATTCTAATAGCCTGTGTCTCAGCATTCTCCTCCACAACATTATCTTTTTCCTGAGTGAATACTGACGAAAAGTATTCATTTAGTATCTCGCTTATCTCCTCAGCCTCCACGCACAACTTCCCACAGTTACACAGAAGGAAAAGGGGGTATTCGTGCTCAACACGGGAACATCTGTGGTAAACTCGTTTGGTTGAGCTCGTTTGGTTCAATTCGTTGAATTGAAAGGTGGAACGTCCTTAACGGGTGATTAATGGACTTTTGGAGCGAGCGGAGAAAGTCCAAGAGAGTCAAGGTAGCCTGGTAGAGAAGGACTTGGACAGATAAGTATATTGAATTGCAATACTCCAAGCCCAAGCCAAAACAATCAACCACCTCATCGATTGACAGCTGGGAGATGCGAGAAAGCTCAGGCAGGGGCAGATCTGTCACAACAGCGTCTTGTGGCTGGTGGGACAGATCGGACACAACTCAACAACTCCGGAGGGAAGGGGGCGGCGTCCAGACTAGATCGACAGTCATCGTTTGGCGCAGTTAGTCATACCAGAGAGGAAAGTGGATAACTGCACTCTGAGGTGCACCTGGCTGTACCCAGTGATCACAGATTGCAAGATCGGCAACGCTAACTGAGTAGGAATTATTCGCATGATCCACATAGTTGCACGGAACTCAGGACAGTTTCCCCACAACCAGTTGGAGAAGATTGGAAGCGTAGGAAACAAGAAATCCCTCCATTCGTCTCACTGTGGCTACCTCCATAATTTGGAATAACACGCTCTATGGGATCACCCTCAGCGAATGCAAACAAGGGGCTGACGTCACGCTGTACTCTCACCGCTGGGACAGGGAGAGTTGGGTGAGTGTTGGTTCAATCAACTGACGGATGTGGCCCAGCAATTGTGGCAGTCACCATACAGTTTGCCAGAACAGAGTACGCAGACAGAGGAAAAAACGTTCTTTCCACCCCAGAGACTCCCTATCGTTATAATGATCTGCAATGACGGATTCCACAACCAGAACATTGTTTTACACGTTTTAGACCCGTCACTATAGGGAAGCTCGAACATCCAAGGTGGGCACCGAGGTACCGAACTGACTAAAGCCTCCGATCACCTCCCTGACCACTTGCAAGAAAATGAAAAGCCAGAGCAGGCCTCCATACCCCATTTATACAAGATAATGATGGAGTTAAGATCAGAGCCGGTCAGTCTGTAAAGCTGCATTGTCAAGTGCAGCTGCATTGTCAAGTGCACACACGTATTAAGATTCTGGAGAGATATCCCGGTCTGGAGTTACAGAACTCGAACTGGAGGAAGAAGGTCTGGGACTGTGGAATAAACATGAACATACAGCCATGGATTGGGATCTTCACACACCTTCTGATGGGCCCACAGTTAATATTGGCACTGACTTGGTGAGAAATGGCCTGTTGATCCTGCAGGCTGTATGTACGACGAAGTAAAGTAAACCGGACGATGGCAGCCAAGAACTCAGAGGGGCCTATTAATCTGTACTACATTAATTCGAACAGAACTATCAGCGCGTCTCAGACAGGGAATACCGATCGACATCAAGACTGATTAAATAACCCCAAATTAAAATGTTATAATGCATGGACGAGGGAATAACGGACATTGCTTGTTAGCCCGTTACCGAAAGGGGGATTGTAGAAATGTGTTTTATAAGGCAGAAGCACCAATAAAAATAAATGTTATACAATTCAAAGTACTCCTATATAAAATAAAAATATTCGTAGTTGACAGTTTGTAAGGCACCAGCCAACATTTAGCGTTAGATAACCCCCTGACGACAATCCACACAAATACCCACATGAACACACTCAGTTGAATATGTCGCTTTGGGCAGATGTTCCTGGAGGATGTTGACAATGCTGGTCCAGCCTGTGCAAGGTCAGGGTAAGAGCGTTTTATATGCCTTCGCCCTTAATACGGCAGATAAGTGGATCTAGAAGATGCCAAAAGACAATGAGTAACAAACTGCTTTCCATGATCTGGTCACACATTCCGCTGATGTCTAGTAATCAATTTCCTTGTTTCCAAAATGTCAACACATGTAATATATAATCATTATGATTGGATTGTGTTGGACCGGGGTCGGCAGAGTAACTTTTGGCAATGGTAGAAACATTGATTAATTTCTTTGTACGGTGGAGAAGTATTTGGAACGCTCAGACATATGCTGCCACGATCTAATAAGTTTAATCAACTGTTTGGCGATTAGAACGGTCCCGATTGTCGAGAAATGCTTTCCGATTCATTTACAATTTCTCAAACAACGTCGAATCAGACTACAGGAGGGAGATAAATCACTTGGTTACATGGTGCACCGAAAACAACCTCGCTCTAAATATTGGAAAGACCAAGGAACTGATCATCGACTTCAGGAAGCGCAGAGGGACACACACCCGTCTGCATCAATGGTACCGAAGTGGAGATGGCCGATAGCGTTAAGTTACTGGGGGTCATCATCGCAATGAGTCTGTCCAGGTCCACTCACGTTGATGCAAGTCAAGAAAGCCCAACAACGTTTCTACTACCCGGGGAAGCAAAAGGAATTCGGCGTGTCTGCATGGACTCTCACAAACCTCTGCACTTGTGCGATGGAGAGTCTCCTATCCAGCTGTATCACAGCTTGGTATGGCAACTGTTCAGCCCAAGATCGCAAGAAACTGCAGACTGTGGTGAACACAGCCCAACGCATCAGAGAAACCTCATAGTCCCGCATTGGTTGTGTATACACATCTCGCTGCCTCAGGAAGTGTTAGAGGTGAAAATATTCACACGAAGACATGAGTATAAGTTAAAAAAGCACTTTATTATGTCAGAATTCTTGGAGGCAAGGTCTCTGATTCCGCAGGCTTTGACAGCATATTTTCTCATTTTAGCTAAGGCTCTCACGGGTTAATATACAGATTCCAGGGGCGGAATTAGTTGTACTCTCATTTACATACAATCAATCAACTATATTCGCGTCACACTTATTGCATGCAGTCAATAATTTTTTTCTGGCTTCCCAGCTATTACATATATGGTTAAAGTGGGAGTTGTCTAACCCAACCCTAACTTGATACAGAAGTCATTCAAAACTAAAATAATGATGTGTCTTGTCTGCAGCGGTAGACCTTGAGCTTTGTCAAGGGTAAATTGCTTGTCTTTTTCTGGGAAGCTGTATCAGCGGCTATTAGGACAGACCCTATACATACCCACGCTTGGGTCTCATGAGACAGTTTACAGGGAATGTGGCTTGTTCAGCCATTTTGTGTCATTAATATCACAAAATAGCTAACAGCCATTTGGTATCTTTTCTGATATTAACAGCATTGTGTGTACACTATCTATTTCTACAAATTGCCTCTTGGAAACAGGCATCTAAGTCTTTGAGTACCTTTTGTCTTACAAGAACTATTTAAAAGTAATAAAGGAGCACAAATGTAGTTATAGGGCCAACTGTAATTTATATGAAATGAAAATGAAAATGAAAATCGCTTATTGTCACGAGTAGGTTTCAATGAAGGTACTGTGAAAAGCCCCTAGTCGCCACATTCCGGCGCCTGCTTGGTCTACTTTAAAAGCCAGCAATTTTTGTCGATATACCAATTTTAAATGTTCCCTGTTGATTATTTTTGTGTCTATTATGTACGTACTGTGTACGTTCCTCGGCCGCAGAAAAATACATTTCACTGCACTTCGGTACATGTGACAATCAATCACATCAATCAATCCATCAACTAATAGCCTCACCAATGCCTTGTATAGATGCAAAAACGCTTATTTACATTATACTCTATTCGTTTCGAAATAAAAACCAACAATCCATATGCTTTCTTTATTACCTGTTGCATCTTCATTTGTTTTTCTGTAACTTGTGAATGGGGACGCCCAGTCTCTCTGGACCTGAGTATCCAGACGTCTCTCTCCATTTAGTTAATAATTTGACTTCCCATTTTTCCGACCGAAATGTATGACGTCACAATTATCCACATTAAACTCCATCGGCCACATTTTGGCCCACTCACCTCACCTATCTATCTCCGTTTGTAAGGTTCCTATTTCCTTATTGCAACATACATCCAAGCATTTTTGTGCTATCTTAAAATTTGGCCCAAGAACCTTCCAGCTGGTCTTGTTGAAGTGAATTTCCCAGGGTAGAGGCACTTGCAGTGAACATAATATAAATTAATATATACAGAAGATTTATTTTTGGAAACATAGCATATGGAATAACGGCAAGTGCTGAGAAAGACTAATAATGCGTAATTCTTGCTATCAATGGAGTGTTTATTCGGCATCATGCGAGGTAGCTAACTGACATGGCCTGATTCAAGCAGCTCTGCAAAGGAATAATCCGAGCAGATAATATTCCTTATCTGCAGCCCAGAGGAACTGCTTCTGCGGGATGCTGCCTGTTGTGCCAAGTCAGGATCAAGGTTATGCTAAGACAGTCTTCCCTGTGAGGCGTCACCAAGACCCAAGGAGAATGGATCGTGGGGTGTGGAATACATCATGATTAAGTTGATCTTTCATTGGCACACAGCCTCACACTTTCTGGAAACGAATTTCATTGGATTTGACAAACGGTAAATCATCGATAATCATTAAGAATTAATTATGTCAGGGCAGCGGGGTGGTGCAGTTTGTAGCGCTGAGGTGCCAGGTTCGATTCCGGCGTTGGGTCACTGTCCGTGTGGAGCTCGGACATTGTCCCCGTGTTTGCGGGGATTTCGCCCACAACCCGAAGGACACTAAATTGCCCCAAAATAGGAAAATAATAATAATTGGATACTCAGATTATGTTTTAAAAAAGAAAACATAATGACTGAATTGTGTCCATCTGAGGTGTCCTGACAAACTATTTGAAACTATCTAAATTATAATGATTCCTGTTGTTCAATTTGTATTGCAAATGACCTGTTCCCAGCCGATGCCAACCCAATAAATTGTTGGAGGTTGTCGCAGATGCGCGCGAATGCCCGCTGATTCTTTCGAACTCCTGAATGAAGACTCGGCTCTATCACCAAGCTCTTTAATGTAGTCGAGCATCTCTCTCTGCGCTTTAACAGTTCCCGCCTCTCTCTGAGCGATCTTACTGACTCTGATTCCTCTCTTTATTGAAGTTCCACCATTCTCTCCGCTCATTGGTGATGTCTGTTTCATGTCGGACACTGGTTAAATTGTCTCAGTTTAATGAAGGACACTGTTTAAATGGTCTATGTTTAATATAGGACACTGCTTAAATCGTCTCTACTTAATATAGGGCACTGTTTAAATTGTCTCCGTTTAATAAAGGGCAGTGTTTAAATTGTCTCTGTTTAATGTAGGATACTGTTTAAATAGTCTGTTTAATATAGGACACTGGTTAAATAGTCACTGTTTAATGTAGGGCAACGTTTAAACATTCTGTTTAATGAAGGTCACTGTTTAAATTGTCTCCGTTTAATGCCGGACACAGTTTTAATTGTCTCTGTTTAATGTAGGACACTGTTTAAATGGTCTCTTTTTAATGTGGTACACTGTCTAAATAGTCAATGTTTAAAATAGGGCACTGTCA
This sequence comes from Scyliorhinus canicula, assembly GCF_902713615.1. Lineage (NCBI taxonomy): Eukaryota > Metazoa > Chordata > Chondrichthyes > Carcharhiniformes > Scyliorhinidae > Scyliorhinus > Scyliorhinus canicula. Next base: position 1,070,014 of record NW_024055728.1, read on the forward strand.
AAATAGTCGCTGTTTAATGTAGGGCACTGTTTAAACAGTCTCTGATTAATGGAGGGCACTGTTTAAACAGTCTCTGTTTAATATACGACACTGCTTAAATAGCCTGTTTAATATAGGACACTGCTTAAATAGTCTCTGTTTAATGTAGGGCACTGGTTAAATAGTCACTGTTTAATGTAGGGCACTGTTTAAATTCTCTCCGTTTAATGAAGGACACTGTTTAAATTCTCTCCGTTTAATGAAGGGCACTGGTTAAATTATCTCTGTTTAATGTAGGACACTGTTCAAATTGTCTCTGTTTAATGTAGGACACTGTTTAAATGGTCTATGTTTAATATAGGACACTGCTTAAATCGTCTCTATTTAATATAGGGCACTGTTTAAATTGTCTCCGTTTAATAAAGGGCAGTGTTTAAATTGTCTCTGTTTAATGTAGGACACTGTTTAGTAGTCTGTTTAATATAGGACACTGCTTAAACAGTCAAAATAGTCTCTGTTGCTATCGGACACTGCTTAAATAGTCTCTGTTTAGTGTAGGGCACTGTTTAAACAGTCTCTGATTAATGGAGGACACTGTTTAAACAGTCTCTGTTTAATATACGTCACTGCTTAAATAGTCTCTGTTTAATATAGGACACTGCTTAATTAGTCTCTGTTTAATGTAGGGCACTGTTTAAATTCTCTCCGTTTAATGAAAGACACTGTTTAAATTCCCGCCGTTTAATGACGGACACTGTTTCAATTGTCTCTGTTTAATGTAGGACACTGTTTAAGTGGTCTCTGTTTAATGTAATACACTGTCTAAATAGTCAATGTTTAAAATAGGGCACTGTCAAAATAGTCTCTGTTTCTATAGGACTGCTTAAATAGTCTCTGTTTAATGTAGGGCACTGTTTATACGGTCTCTGTTTAATGTTTGGCACTGTTTAAATAGTCTGTTAAATATAGGCCACTGTTTTAATGGTCTGTTTAATGTAGGGCACTTTTGAAATAGTCTCTGTTTATTGTAGGACACTGTTTAAATAATCTGTTTAATGTAGGTCACTGTTTTAATGGTCTCTGTTTAATGTAATACACTATCAAAATAGTCAATGTTTAAAATAGGGCACTGTCAAAATAGTCTCTGTTTCTATAGGACACTGCTTAAATAGTCTCTGTTTAATGTAGGGCACTGTTTAAACTGTCTCTGTTTAATGTTTGGCACAGTTTAAGTAGTCTGTTTAAAGTAGGCCACTGTTTTAATTGTCTGTTTAATGTAGGGCACTGTTGGAATAGTCTCTGTTTAATGTAGGACACTGTTTAAATAGTCTGTTTAATGTAGGTCACTTTTTTAATGGTCTCTGTTAACGGTGGGACACTGTTTAAATGGTCTCTGTTTAATTTAGGACACTGTCTAAATGGTCTCTATTTAATGTAGGGCACTGGTTAAATAGTCACTGTTTAATGTAGGGCACTGTTTAAATTCTCTCCGTTTAATGAAGGACACTGTTTAAATTCTCTCCGTTTAATGACGGACACTGTTTAAATGGTCTGTTTCATGTAATACACTATCTAAATAGTCAATGTTTAAAATAGGCACTGTCAAAATAGTCGCTGTTTCTATAAGACACTGGTTAATAGTATCTGTTTAATGTAGGGCACTGTTTAAACAGTCTCTGATTAATGGAGGGCACTGTTTAAACAGTCTCTGTTTAATATACGACACTGCTTAAATAGTCTGTTTAATATAGGACACTGCTTAAATAGTCTCTGTTTAATGTAGGGCACTGGTTAAATAGTCACTGTTTAATGTAGGGCACTGTATAAATTCTCTCCGTTTAATGAAGGACACTGTTTAAATTCTCTCAGTTTAATGACGGACACTGTTTAAATTGTCTCTGTTTAATGTAGGACACTGTTTGAATGGTCTCTGTTTAATGTTTGGCACTGTTTAAATAGTCTGTTTAATGTAGGCCACTGTTTTAATGGTCTGTTTAATGTAGGGCACTGTTGAAATAGTCTCTGTTTAATGTAAGACACTGTTTAAATAGTCTGTTTAATGTAAGTCACTGTTTTAATGGTCTCTGTTTAATGTAATACACTATCTAAATAGTCAATGTTTAAAATAGGGCACTGTCAAAATAGTCTCTGTTTCTATAGGACACTGCTTAAATAGTCTCTGTTTAATGTAGGGCACTGTTTAAACGTTCTCTGTTTAATGTTTGGCACTGTTTAAATAGTCAGTTTAATGTAGGCCACTGTTTTAATCGTCTGTTTAATGTAGGGCACTGTTGAAATAGTCTCTGTTTAATGTAGGACACTGTTTAAATAGTCTGTTTAATGTAGGTCACTGTTTTAATGGTCTCTGTTTACGGTGGGACACTGTTTAAATGGTCGCTGTTTAATTTAGGACACTGTCTAAATGGTCTCAATTTAATGTAGGGCACTGGTTAAATAGTCACTGTTTAATCTAGGGCACTGTTTAAATTCTCTCCGTTTAATGAAGGACACTGTTTAAATTCCCTCCGTTAAATGACGGACACTGTTTAAATTGTCTCTGTTTAATGTAATACACTGTCTAAATAGTCAATGTTTAAAATAGGGCACTGTCAATATATTCTCTGTTTCTATAGGACTGCTTAAATAGTCTCTGTATAATGTAGGGCACTGTTTAAACGGTCTCTGTTTAATGTTTGGCACTGTTTAAATAGTCTGTCAAATGTAGACCACTGTTTTAATGGTCATTTAATGTAGGGCACTGTTGAAATAGTCTCTGTTTAATGTAGGACACTGTTTAAATAGTCTGTTTAATGTAGGTCACTGTATTAAAGGTCTCTGTTTAATGTAATACACTATCTAAATAGTCAATGTTTAAAATATGGCACTGTCACAATAGTCTCTGTTTCTATAGGACACTGCTTAAATAGTCTCTGTTTAATGTAGGGCACAGTTTAAACGGGCTCTGTTTAATTTTTGGCACTGTTTAAATAGTCTGTTTAATGTAGACCACTGTTTTAATGGTCTGTTTAATGTAGGGCACTGTTGAAATAATCTCTGTTTAATGTAGGACACTGTTTAAATAGTCTGTTTAATGTAGGTCACTGTTTTAATGGTCTCTGTTTACGGTGGGACACTGTTTAAATGGTCTCTGTTTAATATCGGACACTGTCTAAATGGTCTCTATTTAATGTAGGGCACTGGTTAAATAGGCACTGTTTAATGTATGGCACTGTTTAAATTCTCTCCGTTAAATGAAGGACACTGTTTAAATTCCCTCCGTTGAATGACGGACACTGTTTAAATTGTCTCTGTTTAACGTAGGACACTGTTTAAATGGTCTCTGTTTAATGTAATACACTGCCTAAATAGTCAATGTTTAAAATAGGGCACTGTCAAAATAGTCTCTGTTTCTATAGGACTGCTTAAATAGTCTCTGTTTAATGTAGGGCACTGTTTAAACGGTCTCTGTTTAATGTTTGGCACTGTATAAATAGTCTGTTTAATGTAGGCCACTGTTTTAATGGTCTGTTTAATGTAGGGCACTGGTGAAATAGTCTCTGTTTAATGTAGGACACTGTTTAAATAGCCTGTTTGATGTAGGTCACTGTTTTAATGGTCTCTGTTTACGGCGGGACACTGTTTAATTGGTCTCTGTTTAATTTAGGACACTGTCTAAATGGTCTCTATTTAATGTAGGGCAGTTTAAAAATCTCTGTTTCATGTCGGGCACTGTTGAAATAATCTCTGTTTAATGTAGGGCACTGTTTAAATAGTCTAATGTAGGTCACTGTTTTAATCGTCTCTGTTTACGGTTGGACACTGTTTAAATGGTCTCTGTTTAATGTAGGGCACTGTTTAAACAGTCTCTGTTTAATGTAGGGCTCTGTTTAAATAGTCTGATTAATGTTGGGCTCTGTTTAAATTATCTGTGTTTAATGAAGGGCACTGTTTAAATAGTCTCTGTTTAATGTAGGACACTGTATAAATAGTCTCGGTTTAATGTAGGGCACTGTTTAAATAGTTTGTTTAATATAGGACACTGCTTAAATAGTCAATGTTTAAAATATTTCACTGTCAAAATAGTCTCTGTTTCTATCGGACACTGCTTAAATAGTCTCTGTTTAGTGTAGGGCACTGTTTAAACAGTCTCTGATTAATGGAGGGCACTGTTTAAACAGTCTCTGTTTAATATACGTCACTGCTTAAATAGTCTATGTTTAATATAGGACACTGCTTAAATAGTCTCTGTTTAATGTAGGGCTCTGGTTAAATAGTCACTGTTTAATGTAGGGCACTGGTTAAATTCACTCCGTTTAATGAAGGACACTGTTTAAATTGTCTCTGTTTAATGTAGGACACTGTTTAAATGGTCTCTTTTTAATATAATACACTGTCTAAATAGTCAATGTTTAAAATAGGGCACTGTCAAAATAGTCTCTGTTTCTATAAGACTGCTTAAATAGCCTCTGTTTAATGTAGGGCACTGTTTAAACGGTCTCTGTTTAATGTTTGGCACTGTTTAATTAGTCTTTTTAATGTAGGTCACTGTTTTAATAGTTTCTGTTTACGGTGGGACACTGTTTAAATGGTCTTTGTTTAATTTAGGACACTATTTAAATGGTCTCTGTTTAATGTAGGGCACTGTTTTAACAGTCTCTGTTTCATGTAGGGCACTGTTTAAATAAGCTCTGTTTAATGTAGGGCACTGTTTAAATAGTCTAATGTAGTGCACTGTTCTAATCGGCTCTGTTTACGGTTGGACACTGTTTAAATAGTCTCTGTTTGATGTAGGGCACTGTTTAAACAGTGTCTGTTTAATGTAGGGCTCTGTTAAATAGTCTCTGTTTAATGTAGGACACTGTTTAAATAGTCTGTTTAATGTAGGTCACTGTTTTAATGGTCTCTGTTTACTGTGGGACACTGTTTAAATGGTCTCTGTTTAATATAGGACACTGTCTAAATGGTCTCTATTTAATGTAGGGCACTGGTTAAATAGTCACTGTTTAATGTAGGGCACTGTTTAAGTTCTCTCCGTTAAATGAAGGACACTGTTTAAATTCCCCGTTTAATGACGGACACTGTTTAAATTGTCTTTGTTTAATGTAGGACACTGTTTAAATGGTCTCTGTTTAATGTAATACACTGCCTAAATAGTCAATGTTTAATGTAATACACTGTCTAAATAGTCAATGTTTAAAATCGGGCACTGTCAAAATAGTCTCTGTTTCTATTGGACTGCTTAAATAGTCTCTGTATAATGTAGGGCACTGTTTAAACGGTCTGTTTAATGTTTGGCACTGTATAAATAGTCTGTTAAATGTGGGCCACTGTTTTAATGGTCTGTTTCATGTAGGGCACTGTTGAAATAGTCTCTGTTTAATGTAGGACACTGTTTAAATAGTTTGTTTAATGTAGGTCACTGTTTTAATGGTCTCTGTTTACGGCGGGACACTGTTTAATTGGTCTCTGTTTAATTTAGGACACTGTCTAAATGGTCTCTATTTAATGTAGGGCACTGTTTAAAAAGTCTCTGTTTCATGTAGGGCACTGTTTAAATAATCTCTGTTTAATGTAGGTCACTGTTTTAATCGTCTCTGTTTACGGTTGGACACTGTTTAAATGGTCTCTGTTTAATGTAGGGCACTGTTTAAACAGTCTCTGTTTAATGTAGGGCTCTGTTTAAATAGTCTGATTAATGTTGGGCTCTGTTTAAATTATCTGTGTTTAATGAAGGGCACTGTTTAAATAGTCTCTGTTTAATGTAGGACACTGTATAAATAGTCTCGGTTTAATGTAGGGCACTGTTTAAATAGTTTGTTTAATATAGGGGAATGGGAACCGGATCTGTAGTCCAGCAACTAAGGTAGACGATAGTCAGGACGCAAAGCACGTAGTGATGCAGTGGGGAAGGTAACAATGACAAAGGAGAGTACTTGCAGGCAAGGAGATGGGTTGAAGTGTGTATACTTTAATGCAAGAAGCATCAGGAATAAGGTGGGTGAACTTAATGCATGGATCGGTACTTGGGACTACGATGTGGTGGCCATCACGGAAACTTGGATAGAAGAGGGCCAGAAATGGTTGTTGGAGGTCCCTGGTTATAGATGTGTCAACAAGATTAGGGAGGGTGGTAAAAGAGGTCGGGGGGTGGCATTGTTAATTAGAGATAGTATAACAGCTGCAGAAAGGCAGTTCGAGGGGGATCTGCCTACTGAGGTAATATGGGTTGAAGTTAGAAATAGGAAAGGAGCAGTCACCTTGTTGGGAGTGTTCTATAGGCCCCCCAATAGCAGCAGAGATGTGGAGGAACAGATTGGGAAACAGATTCTGGAAAGGTGCAGAAGTCACAGGGTAGTAGTCATGGGCGACTTCAACTTCCCAAACATTGAGTGGAAACTCTTTAGATCAAACAGTTTGGATGGGGTAGTGTTTGTGCAGTGTGTCCAGGAAGCTTTTCTAACACAGTATGTAGATTGTCCGACCAGAGGGGAGGCCATATTGGATTTAGTACTTGGTAATGAACCAGGGCAGGTGATAGATTTGTTAGTGGGGGAGCATTTTGGAGGTAGTGACCACAATTCTGTGACTTTCACTTTAGTAATGGAGAGGGATAGGTGCGAGCAACAGGGCAAGGTTTATAATTGGGGGAAGGGTAAATACAATGCTGTCAGACAAGAATTGAAGTGCAGAAGTTGGGAACATAGGCTGTCAGGGAAGGACACAAGTGAAATGTGGAACTTGTTCAAGGATCAGGTACTGCGTGTCTTTGATATGTATGTCCCTGTCAGGCAGGGAAGAGATGGTCGAGTGAGGGAACCATGGTTGACAAGAGAGGTTGAATGTCTTGTTAAGAGGAAGAAGGAGACTTATGTAAGGCTGAAGAAACAAGGTTCAGACAGTGCGCTGGAGGAATACAAGATAGCCAGGAGGGAACTGAAGAAAGGGATTAGGAGAGCTAAGAGAGGGCATGAAAAATCTTTGGCGGGTATGATCAAGGAAAACCCCAAGGCCTTTTACACATACGTGAGAAATATGAGAATGACTAGAGTGAGAGTAGATCCGATTAAGGACAGTAGCGGGAGATTGTGTATTGCGTCTGAAGAGATAGGAGAGGTCTTGAACAAGTATTTTTCTTCAGTATTTACAAATGAGAGGGGCCATATTGTTGGAGAGGACAGCGTGAAGCAGACTGATAAGCTTGAGGAGATACTTGTCAGGAAGGAAGATGTGTTGCGCGTTTTGAAAAACTTGAGGATAGACAAGTCCCCCGGGCCTGACGGGATATATCCAAGGATTCTATGGGAAGCAAGAAATGAAATTGCAGAGCCGTTGGCAATGATCTTTTCGTCCTCGCTGTCAACAGGGGTGGTACCAGAGGATTGGAGAGTGGCGAATGTCGTGCCCCTGTTCAAAAAAGGGAATAGGGATAACCCTGGGAATTACAGGCCAGTTAGTCTTACTTCGGTGGTAGGCAAAGTAATGGAAAGGGTACTGAGGGATAGGATTTCTGAGCATCTGGAAAGGCATTGCTTGATTAGGGATAGTCAGCACGGATTTGTGAGGGGTAGGTCTTGCCTTACAAGTCTTATTGAATTCTTTGAGGAGGTGACCAAGCATGTGGATGAAGGTAAAGCAGTGGATGTAGTGTACATGGATTTTAGTAAGGCATTTGATAAGGTTCCCCATGGTAGGCTTATGCAGAAAGTAAGGAGGCATGGGATAGTGGGAAATTTGGCCAGTTGGATAACAAACTGGCTAACCGATAGAAGACAGAGAGTTGTGGTGGATGGAAAATATTCAGCCCGGAGCCCAGTTATCAGTTGCGTACTGCAGGGATCAGTTCTGGGTCCTCTGCTGTTTGTGATTTTCATTAACGACTTGGATGAGGGAGTTGAAGGGTGGGTCAGTAAATTTGCAGATGATACGAAGATTGGTGGAGTTGTGGATAGTGAGGAGGGCTGTTGTCGGCTTCAAAGAGACATAGATAGAATGCAGAGCTGGGATGAGAAGTGGCAGATGAAGTTTAACCCTGACAAGTGTGAGGTTGTCCATTTTGGAAGGACAAATCTGAATGCGGAATACAGGGTTAATGGTAGGGTTCTTGGCAATGTGGAGGAGCAGAGAGATCTTGGGGTCTATGTTCATTGTTCTTTGAAAGTTGCCACTCAAGTGGATAGAGCTGTGAAGAAGGCCTATGGTGTGCTAGCGTTCATTAGCAGAGGGATTGAATTTAAGAGCCGTGAGGTGATGATGCAGCTGTACAAAACCTTGGTCAGGCCACATTTGGAGTACTCTGTGCAGTTCTGGTCACCTCATTTTAGGAAGGATGTGGAAGCTTTGGAAAAGTTGCAAAGGAGATTTACCAGGATGTTGCCTGGAATGGAGAGTAGGTCATACGAGGAAAGATTGAGGGTGCTAGGCCTTTTCTCATTAGAACGGAGAAGGATGAGGGGCGACTTGATAGAGGTTTATAAGATGATCAGGGGAATAGATAGAGTTGACAGTCAGAGACTTTTTCCCCGGGTGGAACACACTATTACAAGGGGACATAAATTTAAGATAAATGGTGGAAGATATGGAGGGGATGTCAGAGGTAGGTTCTTTACCCAGAGAGTAGTGGGGGCATGGAATACACTGCCTGTGGTAGTAGTTGAGTCGGAAAATTTATGGACCTTCAAGCGGCTATTGGATAGGTACTTGGATTAGGGTAGAATAAGGGAGTGTAGGTTAACTTCTTAAGGGCAGCACGGTAGCATTGTGGATAGCACAATTGCTTCACAGCTCCAGGGTCCCAAGTTCGATTTCGACTTGGGTCACTGTCTGTGTGGAGTCTGCACATCCTCCCCGTGACTGCGTGGGTTTCCTCCGGGTACTCCGGTTTCCTCCCACAGTCCAAAGATGTGCAGGTTGGGTGGATTGGCCATGACAAATTGTCCAAAATTCTATGATTAACCTAGGACAAAAGTTCGGCGCAACATCGTGGGCCGAAGGGCCTGTTCTGTGCTGTATTTCCCTATCTCTATCTCTATCTATCTATAGGACACTGCTGAAATAGTCAATGTTTAAAATAGAGCACTGTCAAAATAGTCTCTGTTTCTATCGGACACTGCTTAAATAGTCTCTGTTTAGTGTAGGGCACTGTTTAAACAGTCTCTGATTAATGGAGGGCACTGTTTAAACAGTCTCTGTTTAATATATGTCACTGCTTAAATAGTCTCTGTTTAATATAGGACACTGCTTAAATAGTCTCTGTTTAATGTAGGGCACTGGTTAAATAGTCACTGTTTAATGTAGGGCACTGTTTAAATTATCTCCGTTTAATGAAGGACACTGTTTAAATTCCCTCCGTTTAATGACGGACACTGTTTAAACTGTCTCTGTTTAACGTAGGACACGGTTTAAATGGACTCTGTTTAATCTAATACACTGTCTAAATAGTCAATGTTTAAAATAATGCACTGTCAAAATAGTCTCTGTTTCTATAGGACTGCCTAAATAGTCTCTGTTTAATGTAGGGCACTGTTTAAACGGTCTCTGTTTAATGTTTGGCACTGTTGAAATAGTCTGTTTAATGTAGGTCACTGTTTTAATGGTCTCTGTTTACGGTGGGACACTGTTTAAATGGTCTTTGTTTAATTTAGGGCACTGTCTTAATGGTCTCTATTTAATGTAGGGCACTGGTTAAATAGTCACTGTTTAATGTAGGGCACTGTTTAAATTCTCTCCGTTTAATGAAGGACACTGTTTAAATTTCCTCCGTTTAATGACGGACACTGTTTAAATTGTCTCTGTTTAGTGTAGGACACTGTTTAAATGGTCTATGTTTAATGTAATACACTGTCTAAATAGTCAATGTTTAAAATAGGGCACTGTCAAAATAGTCTCTGTTTAGTGTAGGGCACTGTTTAAACAGTCTCTGATTAATGGAGGGCACTGTTTAAACAGTCTCTGTTTAATATACGTCACTGCTTAAATAGTCTCTGTTTAATATAGGACACTGCTTAAATAGTCTCTGTTTAATGTACGGCACTGGTTAAATAGTCACTGTTTAATGTAGGGCACTGTTTAAATAGTCTGTTAAATGTAGACCACTGTTTTAATGGTCTGTTTAATGTAGGGCACTGTTGAAATAGTCACTGTTTAATGTAGGACACTGTTTAAATAGTCTGTTTAATGTAGGTCACTGTTTTAATGGTCTCTGTTTACGGCGGGACACTGTTTAATTGGTCTCTGTTTAATTTAGGACACTGTCTAAATGGTCTCTATTTAATGTAGGGCACTGTTTAAAAAGTCTCTGTTTCATGTAGAGCACTGTTTAAATAATCTCTGTTTAATGTAGGGCACTGTTTAAATAGTCTAATGTAGGTCACTGTTTTTATCGTCTCTGTTTCCGGTTGGACACTGTTTAAATGGTCTCTGTTTAATGTAGGGCACTGTTTAAACAGTCTCTGTTTAATGTAGGGCTCTGTTTAAATAGTCTGATTAATGTTGGGCTCTGTTTAAAATATCTGTGTTTAATGAAGGGCACTGTTTAAATAGTCTCTGTTTAATGTAGGACACTGTATAAATAGTCTCGGTTTAATGTAGGGCACTGTTTAAATAGTTTGTTTAATATAGGACACTGCTTAAATAGTCAATGTTTAAAATAGGTCACTGTCAAAATAGTCTCTGTTTCTATCGGACACTGCTTAAATAGTCTCTGTTTAGTGTAGGGCACTGTTTAAACAGTCTCTGATTAATGGAGGGCACTGTTTAAACAGTCTCTGTTTAATATACGTCACTGCTTAAATAGTCTCTGTTTAATATAGGACACTGCTTTAATAGTCTCTGTTTAATGTAGGGCACTGGTTAAATAGTCACTGTTTAATGTAGGGCACTGTTTAAATTCTCTCCGTTTAATGAAGGACACTGTTTAAATTCCCTCCGTTTAATGACGGACACTGTTTAAATTGTCTCTGTTTAACGTAGGACACTGTTTAAATGGTCTCTGTTTAATCTAATACACTGTCTAAATAGTCAATGTTTAAAATAATGCACTGTCAAAATAGTCTCTGTTTCTATAGGGCTGCCTAAATAGTCTCTGTTTAATGTAGGGCACTGTTTAAACGGTCTCTGTTTAATGTTTGGCACTGTTGAAATAGTCTGTTTAATGTAGGTCACTGTTTTAATGGTCTCTGTTTACGGTGGGACACTGTTTAAATGGTCTTTGTTTAATTTAGGGCACTGTCTTAATGGTCTCTATTTAATGTAGGGCACTGGTTAAATAGTCACTGTTTAATGTAGGGCACTGTTTAAATTCTCTCCGTTTAATGAAGGATACTGTTTAAATTCCCTCCGTTTAATGACGGACACTGTTTAAATTGTCCCTGTTTAATGTAGGACACTGTTTAAATGGTCTCTGTTTAATGTAATACACTGTCTAAATAGTCAATGTTTAAAATAGGGCACTGTCAAAATAGTCTCTGTTTAGTGTAGGCACTGTTTAAACAGTCTCTGATTAATGGAGGGCACTGTTTAAACAGTCTCTGTTTAATATACGTCACTGCTTAAATAGTCTCTGTTTAATATAGGACACTGCTTAAATAGTCTCTGTTTAATGTAGGGCACTGGTTAAATAGTCTGTTTAATGTAGGGCACTGTTTAAATATTCTGTTTAATGTAGGGCACTGTTTTAATGGTCTGTTTAATGTAGGGCACTGTTGAAATAGTCACTGTTTAATGTAGGACACTGTTTAAATAGTCTGTTTAATGTAGGTCACTGTTTTAATGGTCTCTGTTTACGGCGGGACACTGTTTAATTGGTCTCTGTTTAATTTAGGACACTGTCTAAATGGTCTCTATTTAATGTAGGGCACTGTTTCAAAAGTCTCTGTTTCATGTAGGGCACTGTTTAAATAATCTCTGTTTAATGTAGGGCACTGTTTAAATAGTCTAATGTAGGTCACTGTTTTAATCGTCTCTGTTTACGGTTGGACACTGTTTAAATGGTCTCTGTTTAATGTAGGGCACTGTTTAAACAGTCTCTGTTTAATGTAGGGCTCTGTTTAAACAGTCTGATTAATGTTGGGCTCTGTTTAAATTATCTGTGTTTAATGAAGGGCACTGTTTAAATAGTCTCTGATTAATGTAGGGCACTGTTAAAATTCTCTCCGTTTAATGAAGGTAACTGTTTAAATTCCCTCCGTTTAATGACGGACACTGTTTAAATTGTCTCTGTTTAACGTAGGACACTGTTTAAATGGTCTGTTTAATGTAGGACACTGTATAAATAGTCTCGGGTTAATGTAGGGCACTGTTGAAATAGTCTGTTTAATGTAGGTCACTGTTTTAATGGTCTCTGTTTACGGTGGGACACTGTTTAAATGGTCATTGTTTAATTTAGGACACTGTATTAATGGTCTCTATTTAATGTAGGGCACAGGTTAAATAGTCACTGTTTAATGTAGGGCACTGTTTAAATTCTCTCCGTTTAATGAAGGACACTGTTTAAATTCCCTCCGTTTAATGACGGACACTGTTTAAATTGTCTCTGTTTAATGTAGGACACTGTTTAAATGGTCTCTGTTTAATGTAATACACTGTCTAAATAGTCAATGTTTAAAATAGGGCACTGTCAAAATAGTCTCTGTTTCTATAGGACTGCTTAAATAGTCTCTGTATAATGTAGGGCACTGTTTAATCGGTCTGTTTAATGTTTGGCACTGTTTAAATAGTCTGTTAAATGTAGACCACTGTTTTAATGGTCTGTTTAATGTAGGGCACTGTTGAAATAGTCTCTGTTTAATGTAGGACACTGTTTAAATAGTCTGTTTAATGTAGGTCACTGTTTTAATGGTCTCTGTTTACGGCGGGACACTGTTTAATTGGTCTCTGTTTAATGTAGGACTGTGTAAATGGTCTCTATTTAATGTAGGGCACTGTTTAAAAAGTCTCTGTTTCATGTAGGGCACTGTTTAAATAATCTCTGTTTAATGTTTGGCACTGTTGAAATAGTCTGTTTAATGGAGGTCACTGTTTTAATGGTCTCTGTTTACGGTGGGACACTGTTTAAATGGTCTTTGTTTAATTTAGGGCACTGTCTTAATGGTCTCTATTTAATGTAGGGCACTGGTTAAATATGATGTGGAGATGCGGGCGTTGGACTGGGGTGAGCACAGTAAGAAGTCTTACAACACCACGTTAAAGTCCAACAGGTTTGTTTCAAACACGAGCTTTCGGAGCACGGCTCCTTCTTCAGGTGAATAGTGTAGGGCACTGTTTAAACAGTCTCTGATTAATGGAGGGCACTGGTTAAACAGTCTCTGTTTAATATACGTCACTGCTTAAATAGTCTCTGTTTAATATAGGACACTGTTTAAAAAGTCTCTGTTTCATGTAGGGCACTGTTTAAATAATCTCTGTTTAATGTAGGGCACTGTTTAAATCGTCTCTGTTTACGGTTGGACACTGTTTAAATGGTCTCTGTTTAATGTAGGGCACTGTTTAAACAGTCTCTGTTTAATGTAGGGCTCTGTTTAAATAGTCTGATTAATGTTGGGCTCTGTTTAAATTATCTGTGTTTAATGAAGGGCACTGTTTAAATAGTCTCTGTTTAATGTAGGACACTGTATAAATAGTCTCGGTTTAATGTAGGGCACTGTTTAAATAGTTTGTTTAATATACGTCACTGCTTAAATAGTCTCTGTTTAATATAGGACACTGTATAAATAGTCTCGGTTTAATGTAGGGCACTGTTTAAATAGTTTGTTTAATATAGGACACTGCTTAAATAGTCACTGTTTAATGTAGGGCACTGTTTAAATTCTCTCCGTTTAATGAAGGACACTGTTTAAATTCCCTCCGTCTAATGACGGACTGTTTAAATTGTCCCTGCTTAATGTAGGACACTGTTTAAATGGTCTCTGTTTAATGTAATACACTGTCTAAATAGTCAATGTTTAAAATAGGGCACTGTCAAAATAGTCTCTGTTTAGTGTAGGGCACTGTTTAAACAGTCTCTGATTAATGGAGAGAACTGTTTAAACAGTCTCTGTTTAATATACGTCACTGCTTAAATAGTCTCTGTTTAATAGAGGACACTGCTTAAATAGTCTCTGTTTAATGTAGGGCACTGGTTAAATAGTCACTGTTTAATGTAGGACACTGTTTAAATAGTCTGTTAAATATAGACCACTGTTTTAATGGTCTGTTTAATGTAGGGCACTGTTGAAATAGTCACTGTTTAATGTAGGACTGTTTAAATAGTCTGTTTAAAGTAGGTCACTGTTTTAATGGTCTCTGTTTACGGCGGGACACTGTTTAATTGGTCTCTGTTTAATTTAGGATATTGTCTAAATGGTCTCTATTTAATGTAGGGCACTGTTTAAAAAGTCTGTTTCATGTAGGGCACTGTTTAAATAATCTCTGTTTAATGTAGGGCACTGTTTAAATAGTCTAATGTAGGTCACTGTTTTAATCATCTCTGTTTACGGTTGGACACTGTTTAAATGGTCTCTGTTTAATGTAGGGCACTGTTTAAAGAGTCTCTGTTTAATGTAGGGCTCTGTTTAAACAGTCTGATTAATGTTGGGCTCTGTTTAAATTATCTGTGTTTAATGAAGGGCACTGTTTAAATAGTCTCTGTTTAATGTAGGGCACTGTTAAAATTCTCTCCGTTTAATGAAGGTAACTGTTTAAATTCCCTCCGTTTAATGACGGACACTGTTTAAATTGTCTCTGTTTAACGTAGGACACTGTTTAAATGGTCTCTGTTTAATCTAATACACTGTCTAAATAGTCAATGTTTAAAATAGGGCACTGTCAAAATAGTCTCTGTTTCTATAGGACTGCTTAAATAGTCTCTGTTTAATGTAGGGCACTGTTTAAACGGTCTCTGTTTAATGTTTGGCACTGTTGAAATAGTCTGTTTAATGTAGGTCACTGGTTTAATGGTCTCTGTTTACGGTGGGACACTGTTTAAATGGTCTTTGTTTAATTTAGGACACTGTCTTAGTGGTCTCTATTTAATGTAGGGCATGGTTAAATAGTCACTGTTTAATGTAGGGCACTGTTTAAATTCTCTCCGTTTAGTGAAGGACACTGTTTAAAATCCCTCCGTTTAATGACGGACACTGTTTAAATTGTCTCTGTTTAATGTAGGACACTGTTTAAATGGTCTCTGTTTAATGTAATACACTGTCTAAATAGTCAATGTTTAAAATAGGGCACTGTCAAAATAGTCTCTGTTTCTATAGGACTGCTTAAATAGTCTCTGTATAATGTAGGGCACTGTTTAAACGGTCTCTGTTTAATGTTTGTCACTGTTTAAATAGTCTGTTAAATGTAGACCACTGTTTTAATGGTCTGTTTAATGTAGGGCACTGTTGAAATAGTCTCTGTTTAATGTAGGACACTGTTTAAATAGTCTGTTTAATGTAGGTCACTGTTTTAATGGTCTCTGTTTACGGCGGGACACTGTTTAATTGGTCTCTGTTTAATTTAGGACTGTGTAAATGGTCTCTATTTAATGTAGGACACTGTTTAAATGGTCTCTGTTTAATGTAATACATTGTCTAAATAATCAATGTTTAAAATAGGGCACTGTCAAAATAGCCTCTGTTTCTATAGGACTGCTTAAATAGTCTCTGTTTAATGTAGGGCACTGTTTAAACGGTCTCTGTTTAATGTTTGGCACTGTTTAAATAGTCTGTTAAATGTAGACCACTGTTTTAATGGTCTGTTTAATGTAGGTCACTGTTTTAATGGTCTCTGTTTACGGTGGGACACTGTTTAAATGGTCTCTGTTTAATTTAGGACACTGTCTAAATGGTCTCTATTTAATGTAGGGCACTGGTTAAATAGTCACTGTTTAATGTAGGGCACTGTTTAATTTCTCTCCGTTAAATGAAGGACACTGTTTAAATTCTCTCCATTTAATGACGGACACTGTTTAAATTGTCTCTGTTTAATGTAGGACACTGTTTAAATGGACTCTGTTTAATATAATACACTGCCTAAATAGTCAATGTTTAAAATAGGGCACTGTCAAAATAGTCTCTGTTTCTATAGGACTGCTTAAATAGTCTCTGTATAATGTAGGGCACTGTTTAAACGGTCTCTGTTTAATGTTTGGCACTGTATAAATACTGTTAAATGTAGGCCACTGTTTTAATGGTCTGTTTAATGTAGGGCACTGTTGAAATAGTCTATGTTTAATGTAGGACACTGTTTAAATAGTCTGTTTAATGTAGGTCACTGTTTTAATGGTCTCTGTTTTCGGCGGGACACTGTTTAATTGGTCTCTGTTTAATTTAGGACACTGTCTAAATGGTCTCTATTTAATGTAGGGCACTGTTTAAAAAGTCTCTGTTTCATGTAGGGCACTGTTTAAATAATCTCTGTTTAATGTAGGTCACTGTTTAAATTGTCTAATGTAGGTCCCTGTTTTAATCGTCTCTGTTTACGGTTGGACACTGTTTAAATGGTCTCTGATTAATGTAGGACACTGTTTAAATGGTCTCTGTTTAATGTAATACATTGTCTAAATAGTCAATGTTTAAAATAGGGCACTGTCAAAATAGCCTCTGTTTAATGTAGGTCACTGTTTAAATTGTCTAATGTAGGTCCCTGTTTTAATCGTCTCTGTTTACGGTTGGACACTGTTTAAATGGTCTCTGATTAATGTAGGACACTGTTTAAATGGTCTCTGTTTAATGTAATACATTGTCTAAATAGTCAATGTTTAAAATAGGGCACTGTCAAAATAGCCTCTGTTTCTATAGGACTGCATAAATAGTCTCTGTTTAATGTAGTGCACTGTTTAAACGGTCTCTGTTTACGGCGGGACACTGTTTAAATGGTCTTTGTTTAATTTAGGACACTGTCTAAATGGTCTCTGTTTAATGTAGGGCACTGTTTAAACAGTCTCTGTTTCATGTAGTGCACTGTTTAAATTATCTCTGTTTAATGTAGGGCACTGTTTAAATACTCTCCGTTTAATGAATGACACTGTTTAATTTCTCTCCGTTTAATGACGGACACTGTTTAAATTGTCTCTGTTTAATGTAGGACACTGTTTAAATAGTCTGTTTAATGTAGGTCACTGTTTTAATTGTCTCTCTTTACGGTGGGGCACTGTTTAAAAAGTCTGTTTAATTTAGGACACTGTCTATATGGTCTCTATTCAATGTAGGGCACTGGTTAAATAGTCACTGTTTAATGTAGTGCACTGTTTAAATTCTCTCCGTTTAATGAAGGACACTGTTTAAATTCCCTCCGTTTAATGACGGACACTGTTTAAATTGTCTCTGTTTAATGTAGGGCACTGTTTAAATGGTCTCTGTTTAATGTAATACATTGTCTAAATAGTCAATGTTTAAAATAGGGCACTGTCAAAATAGCCTCTGTTTCTATAGGACTGCTTAAATAGTCTCTGTTTAATGTAGGGCACTGTTTAAACGGTCTCTGTTTAATGTTTGGCACTGTTTCAATAGTCTGTTAAATGTAGACCACTGTTTTAATGGTCTGTTTAATGTTGGGCACTGTTGAAATAGTCTCTTATTAATATTGGGCTCTGTTTAAATTATCTGTGTTTAATGAAGGGCACTGTTTAAATAGTCTGTTTAATGTAGGGCACTGTATAAATAGTCTCTGTTTAATGTAGGGCACTGTTTAAATAGTCTGTTTAATGTCGGACCCTGTTTAAATAGTCTCTGTTTCATGTAGGTCTCTGTTTTAATAGTCTGTTTACGTAGGGCCACTGCTTTAATAGTTTCTGTTTAATGTAGGGCACTGTTTAAATAGTTTATCTTTAATGTTGGGCACTGTTAAAATTGTCTGTTTAACGTAGGGCACTGTTTAATGCAGGACACTATTTACATAGTCTCTATTTAATTTAAGGCACTGTTTTAATAGTCTCCGTTTAATGTAGTGCACTGTTTAATTAGTCTCTATTTCATGTATGGCACTGTTTAAATAGTCTCTCTTTAACCTAGTGCACTGTTTAAATAGTCTGATTAATGTAGGGCTCAGTTTCCATAGACTGTTTAACGTAGGACACTGTTGAAATAGTTTCTATTTAATATATGGCACTGCTTAAATTGGCTGCTTACGGTTGGACACTGTTTAAATAGACTGCAATTAATGTGGGGCACTGTTTAATTAGTCTCTATTTAATGTAGGGCGCTGATAAAAAATGTCTGCTTACGGTTGGACACTGTTTAAATGGTCTCTGTTTAATGTAGGGCACTGTTTAAATGGTCTCTCTTTAATGTGGTTTCCTGTTTAAATGGTCTGTTGAAAGTGGGACACTGTTGAAATAGTCTGTTTAATGTAGGATACTGTTTAAATAGTCTGTTTTATGTGGGGTACTGTTTAAACAGTCTGATATAGGACACTGTTTAAATGGTCTCTGTTTAATGTAGGGCACCGTTTAAATAGTCTGTTTAATGTAGGGCACTGCTTAAATATGATGTGGAGCGCAGCTCTTTCCTCAGGTGAATCTCAGGATTCACCTGAGGAAGGAGCTGCGCTCCGAAAGCTCGTGTTTGAATCAAACCTGTTGGACTTTAACCTGGTGTTGTAAGACTTGTTACTGTTTAAATAGTCTCTGCTTAATGTAGGACACTGTTTAAATTATCTCTGCATAATGTAGCGCACTGATTAAGTGGTTGCTGATTAATGTTGGACACTTGAAATAGTCTATGATTATTATTGGGCGATGTTGAAATAGAGTCTCTTTGATGGAGGGTACTTTGTAATACCTTCCTGTGCTACTGGGCATGATAATGGCAGAATGTTTACAATTGAACATTGTTTAAATAATTTGTATTTAATATTGTAGACTGGTTTGTTATTGTCTGTTTAATTCAGGACACAAGTTAAATGACATTTTGTTTTCATAGTCCTCGTTTCATGTCGGCCACCATTTCTACGGATTCCACTTAGTAGAAGGCTTCTCCTGATTCCCGTTCCCACTTAGCAAATCTCTTCCCCATTCCGTTTGCATTCTCCACCCACTGCATCTCATCCTCATCTTCCTGATCACCTTCCCAGACACTGGAACTCTTCCTTAGCACCCTGAATCCCTCCCCAACCAATGAAACGATTTGCCTCCCCTTGACCCCTGCTGCAACCCACTTTCCTATCCAGTGAAACGTTTTCCAGAACTCCATCACCGTCCACACCCGTGCAACTCTTCCGTCTCGATTCTTCCCCTCCGCCCTTTCTAAATATATTGGAGAGACGTTACTCCCTCTGCGACGTAGCAGAGGGAGCATTTTTCCATCTCCCACCAGCATCTGTAGTGCTTTGGCATCCTCTGCGATGCCCTGAAACCCTCTGCAGTACCCTGACACACTCCGTGGTGCCTTTTCACCCGCTGTGGTGCCCTGACAATCTCTGTTGTGCCCCGAAACCATCTGTGGTGCCCCGGCACCCTCTGTGGTGCCCGGAAACCCTACAGGCTGCTTTCAAACGCGGCGCGGTGTCCAGAAAGATTTTCGACGACAGATACACGGAACTGAGGTTTTCCTTACGGCCGTTAAATCTCCTCCCTACTGCAAACCTTCCCACAACGCAATGCAGACGATATGGTTTTGAACTCCACTCCGGATCGCATTCTCCCTGTGCCTGCCTGGGTCTCATGCCAATAACTCAAAGATGGGCAGGCAGGTGGAATGACCATGGGAAATTACCACGCAACTGGAGTAAGAATTGGACACTTCAAATTTGGAAAAAACTACTAATCCTCCCCACCCTTTGAACATTTCCCTCATACTCTGATTTTCTGCACCACACCCTGAATTACTCTGGCAGCCTTTGAAGCACTTCATCTTCTTACCCTCCCTCTGAGTCCCTTCCCCATCTTCTGAAACAATTCCCGAGTTTCTGAACCACTTTTACGGTTACCTTCAACGACTGACAAACTCTCAGCTTGTTCTCGTTAGAAACATCGTCAACTGTAAATAGTCAAAGTGCTGATATTGAGGGTCTCATTTCCTATCTCGGTCCATTTTCCCTACACTGACCACCCCTTCCCTTTATCTGGAACTTGTACATCTGTGCCCAGCATCAATCCAATCCGGGCAGCTTCTCTACAGACAGCCTGATTCCAATATAAACAATACATGAAGCAGTGATCAATGCAATATGATTTATTTCTGATTGCAGGCCGTTATTCAGAGAGTAACATAGGGTCAGCTATTAGAGCAGTGAAGCAGTCAGTGAGCTCGTTTTCCAGGAAAGAAGCTTCCATTCAGTGAGAACATGGAGATCTCGCGTTAATGACAACCCCTCACTAGCCGTTCACATTTTCCTTCCGTTACATCTTGACCTTTCCTCGTTGCTGGTAAAGAAACCGTCAGATTCCATTTGATCAGCGATTGGTCCATTACCAGCTCCGGGATTCATCTTAATACTGTCACTATTCAACTCTAAAAGTAAAAGACAACATGAAGAAGGAATTAATTGTTGTTTTTTCCGTCTGAGGGAGAACAATGAGAAAACGTAAATCAGAGTATGTCAGAGTGACAGGAAGAGACTCGGCGCAATACATTGTTATTTAAAAAACGATATATATATAATAATCTTATTGTCACAAGTAGGTTTACAGGAACACTGCAATGACGTTTCTGTGAAAGCCTCCAGTCGCCACACTGTGGCGCTGTTCGGGCACAGTGATGGAGAATTCAGAATGTCGAAATTACCTAATAGCAGGTCGTTCGGGACTTGTTGGGGGAAACTGCAGACACGGAGAGAATGTGCGGAGTCTGCACAGACAGTGACCCAAGTCGGGATTCGAAGCTGGGACCCTGGTGCAACCCACTGTGCCGCCATACCGGTAACATTAGATTTGATGTGTATAATACTATTCCAGAGTTTCCAGCCTCACACCATGCCTTGTACAGACTCCCTTCCTCCACCCTCTGATCTGTACAGGCTCCCTCCCGCCCTGTCTCCCACTCTCTGTCCTGGACAGAATCTGTCTCTCTCTCCCACTCCCTGCCCTGGACAGAATCTGTCCCTCTCTCCCAATCCCTTTCCTTGACAGAATATGTCCCTCCCGCTCCATGTCCCGCACAGAGTCACTTCCCTCCCACTCTATGATTTGTTCTGACTCACTCAGTCCTTCCCTCTCACTGTCTGCCATGTACAGACTCTGTACTTTCCACTCTCTGATGTGCCTAGACTCCCTCCCTCCTTATAAGTTCGTGGCAAGTACATAAACACCCCGTCGTCCCACTCCCTGCCCTGTAAAGACCCTGGCCTATATGTGTGGGGAGAAATGGCCTGATGGAGATTCTGAACCTGTCCTCACACACAGTCCACACTCACACCATCTGTTGCAGTGTCAGTGACCGGGAGCAGTAACTGAATTCTGCAATGAGGCAATGACACAGCTTGCTATCCGGTCAATGGTCCCACTGAGACCCAGCAACGTAACCCGCCCAGTAACTTGTGGTTTCATTATTGATCCGTGTGGATCAGCTCGCAAAACCAACAAGACTCGCGAAGCACTCAGATAGTGACTAAAGTACCAGAGATGTACCAACGGTGATGTTTTAAACTGAATTCTTAATTGATTTTTATAATCTCACAATTCACATATCTTATTCAGTGAAATAATTGCAGTCATTGCACAATCGATTTAAAATTAATCTGTATGAACCCCAGTGGCTTTAGTGTTGGAGAACGTTAAGAGATGCTTACGTCTTTCCGTAATATCTGGTCTCGCTGCAGTAGGATTGTGCTGAGTCAGTACTAGAAGTACAAGCACCAAGAGCAGCCATTTCTGCATCTTCGCTGGGGTCTGTCAGAGTTACGGTCAGAATGATGGTGTAGATCTCTTCTCTATCTAATCACGGAGTGTTGCTGCTTTTATAATCACACGAGCGGGCGTGTCTGCTTCCTGGTGATATTATTGGAAACTGTGTTTTCCTAATTCATGCCTTATTTCCATGAATATCGACTTTAGCAAACGCAGATCCACACAGTGGCTGAAAAATCTAAAGGGCGGAAGCAGCGTACCTCGCTAGTGTTCCACATAATGTGTTCCTCTTGCTGACAGACTCTCCCTCTCGAATGAAGCTGTGGTCAGAGTGCATATACAGGCACAGTGCATGCAAAACTGTTCAGCAAAACCCCTCAATTTGGACAAACTTCCTTTTTTGTGAAGGCTAATAGCACATCTATAGTTTAGATCCTGTCCCGTTGTGTACGGCCATCTTCAGATACCTATTCACATGTAGGTCCGGACACTGTATCCCTGCTCTCTTCAGAACCGAGACATTATTTCCGGATAGTCCCTCACTATCACTCTTGCAACAATGCATCACGTCACCACGAAGGAAAAGAAGAGCAAATAAAATTACAGCACAGGATCAGGCCCTTCAAGACTGCAGCGACCTTGCTGCGACCATGCAATGTAGCCATCTAAGATGGACACTGGGCTACAAAATGGAGAACTGCTAAGGCTGCAGGGAAAAACAGTCTTAGTGAGGACAAGCAGCTTGCAGAAGACTAATTTGCATTCTGCACGTACAGAAACCAGTTTTTGGCCAGGTGCAGAGTTTCAGCCAAAGGTGCAAATGGAAACAGATCTGCATAGTAATGAGGTGATCCAGATCCAGACCCCGCACAATAGAAACATTTAAGTATCAATGGATACTTTTGAGTAGATGCTCAGACAGAATGGCGCCACAGCAGCTAACACAAAGAGCCGTAGGGAAGGGACCGCCTCACCCATCAAGGAACGACCCTCAGATTGGGGGGTTTGGAAGATATCGATTGGGAAAGGCCCAATCGATACCTGGCAGGTAAAAGAACCGCCCCAAGGGGGCACGGACTTCTAGGGACTATAAGAGTAGACCCCGCACATGGTTCGGTCTGCTTTTGCTCCGGCTCAGGACTGCTTGCTTACTCCGACCCGAGTTTGTTGTTTGTTATATCGCATCCTGACTCCAGTTTCATCACCAGCCGTTGAGCCATCAGCCATCGAACTGTAAGTGCCAGTACAACGATCGCTACGTGATCCAGACCTTGCTAGATCTTGACAACTTTGCGAATCAGAAAGTTGCAGACCAAGAACGGGACGAAGGCCTTGTTCCCTGACCTTGCCTGTTCCTGTCCAGATAAGTATTTAGTTGTTTAGTATTAGAAGTAAGTTAGTCTCTTTAGCGTACGCATGTTTAGCAGGCAGGTTTAGCTCACGCAGCTAAATTACTGGCTTTGAAAACAGAGCAAGGCAGGCCAGCAGCTTGGTTCGATTCCCGTACCAGTCTTCCCGGACAGGCGCCGGAATGTGGCGACTAGGGGCTTTTCACAGTAACTTCATTGAAGCCTACTTGTGACAATAAGCCATTTTCATGTGTACTTATTATATTTGTTATAATAAAAACCAATCATTTGGACTTACTAATCGGTGTACAGATTTGTTACTTTGAACTTGACCTTGATATACTTGTGACGGTGTCTCAATACGGCACCTGGCAACTCCGAACATAATTACATATACAGAGCCATAGTAATGTTAAGCACACAGCCTTTAAACAGAGGCATGTTAATCACAATCCAGTAAAACGAGCAACATTTAGTGGCGACTCCGCCGGGACACGGTTACAAGTGGCACCCCCACTCCGTCGAGGACCCAGAAATTTGAATTAGAAATCTGAGTAAAGAAAATGGAAAAATCACAAGTAATCAAGGTGTTCAAACGAATAAAGATAATTCGGAAGTGTGTTTTGTGCATGCGTACTAACAGAGTTGTAAGGTAAACCCGAGAGCTTTTTGTTGCGACGAACTGTCGGGAGTTTTGTGAGCGGAACATAGCAAAAGCCTTACCCGTCTTTTAAGACATTACCTCAACACCCTCGTCCTAAATTAAGAGAGAAAGAGAAAATGGCCATGCAGGCAATGGAACGCCTCATGAACCCAGAACGGTTTGCGGTCGCGGCGACCAGCAGTCGCCGAGTAGGTCAGTGTCCCGTGTGGGAGCTGGAACTCCGCAAGTACCTGAAAGGAAAGGGATGGCCCCTTTGGGATGAGTTATGTGTGAATGAGGAGACAGGTCCCGGAAGTATAGGACATACTTGGTGGGAGAACCTCTCTCAAATTCATAATAAAAATCCGAGTAAAGCACGCAAGCCGATGGCAATCGTGTCCTGTTTGGCACAGTTGCGAGGCACTGAGGAGGTCGTTCAGATGCTCCGAGCAGAGTTAGAAGAGAGAAATAGGATGAGCAAAGTGGATGTCAGGGACATCGTGAAGGAAAACATGGAACTACAAGGGAAGCTGGCAGAGAAGGGTAGAGAGGTGGATGATGCCAAGAGGGCACATCAGTCATGTCTAGCCCATCTGAGCAGTTTCCAGACCCAGTATGAAAAAGCCTATCAGGACGTGCAACGTGCCGTCCTGATAAGAGAACATAGAACATAGAACAGTACAGCACAGAACAGGCCCTTCAGCCCTCAATGTTGTGCCGAGCCATGATCACCCTACTCAAACCCACGTATCCACCCTATAACCGTAACCCAACAACCCCCCCCCCCCTCAACCTTACTTTTATTAGGACACTACGGGCAATTTAGCATGGCCAATCCACCTAACCTGCACATCATTGGATTGTGGGAGGAAACCGGAGCACCCGGAGGAAACCCACGCACACAGGGGGAGGACGTGCAGACTCCACACAGACAGTGACCCAGAGGGGAATCGAACCTGGGACCCTGGAGCTGTGAAGCATTTATGCTAACCACCATGCTACCCTGCTGCCCAGAAATGCAGGTAGAGGCATTGCAGAGGCAATGCTCTGACATTAAGGCAGCTTTAAGAGCACTCCATGCTGCCACCACAGAACAAGACAAAGCACAGTGGATCATGCCAAGTGTAGGAAGCAGATTGCGGAGCTGCAATCTCTGCTTTCAGTGCAGAATGGGTTCCAAAGTACTTTTGGAACACAGCTAGATGAGGAGAATGCCCCAGACTGGCAGGAATTAAGTGAGACAGCACAGCGCTATGTTCAAGGAACATGTGCGCCAGCAGCGCAGCAGAAAAGAAAAGCACCCCAACCCCCAACAGATCAAATAGCTACCGTACCCATGAATCCAGTCACCACCCAAAGGAAAGCGACCACAGAAGGCGCACCCGATATCACCTACACCACCCCCTTAACTGTAACCCAACTCAGGGACGTGTATGAGAAAATCACTCCGTTTCTCCCCACCGCAGACCCCCACCATTTTTTTGCGCGAAAGTGAAACAGCAGGCTACCATGTACGGCCTGGACGAGAGAGAGCAGGTTAAGCTCACGGTTCTGAGCTTAGACCCGTCTGTAGTAGCAGCCATCCCCGACCCACAGAACGTTGGAGGAGGCACACAAGAGGAAATGCACACCTCCATTTTAGATGCAATAGGATAAAATAGAGGAGACCCAGTCGATGGACTAAATAAGTGCAGACAAAAGAGGACAGAGCATCCCACAGCATTTGCAGGAAGGCTGTGGATCCATTTTAACGCAGTTTTCGGCGATTTAAATAGAGCCCATTTGAACCATGACAACATGGTTAAATGGACGCGCACCATAATTTCCCATGCCACAGATGCAGGACAGAGTGTTTGCAATAGCTATGACCCCTCAGAAGAGGCCCATAACGAGAAATGGGTTCTGAAAAGAATGTCCCGCGCTTGGGAACAATCGGTTCAGGGCAAAATTAAAATAAAGACCCCAGATGAAGCTCAGGCTGCAGCGGGCATTCAGGCAGTGAGAGCACACCAAAGCCCCACATGGGCAAATGAAGGGAAGACCAGCCCTCCACAGAAGTCGCTCGAATGCTACAACTGTGGCCAATTAGGACATTGGGCTAAGGAATGCAATGCACCCCAAAGATCAGAGAGGCCAGCAGACAGGCACTCTGAATAGAAATAGAGCAAAGCCGATCCATAGTATAGGGATACAGTCAGGACAGACCAATGTGGACGGAACGGACTGACGGTGTTCGGGCTCCCCCACGTGGGTCTGTGACACTCTTTGGGATCAATCCGGAAGACTGGTAGTCACAGGTAAGGTTAGAGGGAAGCCCATAGAGTTACTTTGGGACACAGGAGGGTCCCGCACCGCAATTAATTCCACCACCACGGCACAGGCAGACACGTGGCCGACCACCTCCACCATCACACTTAGCGGTTTCACAGGACACTCACAGCAAGGACACATTACAGCCCCCGTAGCAATCCAGTTAGGGAACATCTCTACCAAACACCCCGCCGTTTTAGTAAATTTCCCCGTACAGCAGAACACATATTGGGAATAGACTTTATGAATGTCCATAGCCTGTCTTTCGACCCAGTTAACCAGTGTGTCTGGCGAATGGCAAGGTCAGACAGAGCACCCGCTACTCTCACAGTAGGAGAGTACGCAAATCGGATTAGCGCAGTAGGCGAATATTCTTTCGACCTGGCCGTGACTAAACACGGACAGAAATGTGAGAGCAGACTTAAATAAACACAGGACAGCATTTGCCAGTCACTGGCACGACTGCGGCACAATGACTGGACAAGTTCACGTTACCGGACCTGACCGCCGACCACAGAAACAATACAGATTTCCCCTAGAAGCAGAGGGAGAAATAGAGAAGGTAATAGGTAGCTCATTGGAGCAAGGGGTACTTAGAACAGTAGCCTCGACCAATAATGCTCCTATTTGGCCAGTGAGAAAGCTCGACGGATCATTGCGTCTGACCATTGATTATCGGGAGCTCAATAAAGTAACCCCAGCAGTAGCCCCCACGGTAGCAACAAGGCCCGAGACCATGCTCAAACAAAACAAGTCCCGAGACCATGCTCAAACAGGGACTGTACTCCAAATATTTCACGGTATTGGACATTAGCAATGGCTTCTGGTCAATCCCATTGGCAAAGGCGTGCCAGTACAAATTTGCCTTCACATTCAAAGCACAGCAGTATACATGGACATGCCTCCCACAAGGATTCCACAATTCCGCCTCCATTTTCCACCGACACCTGGCGAATGGTTTACAAAACGTTTCCCGCCCCGAATGTCTGGTACAGTATGTGGACGACCTAATACTGCAGACAGATACCAAGGCAGAACACATTACGCTTCTGGCCGAGCTCCTGGAACTTTTAACCTCGATTGGATGTAAAGTTAACCCCAGAAAGGCCCAGATATTGGAAAATAAAGTAATGTATTTGGGTACAGTCATCACGCACGGCAAACGTGAGACCGAATTCAAAAGGATTAATTAGATTGTCAAATTGCCCCTTCCCCAGAATGTTTCAGCCCTCCGGTCGTTCTTAGGACTGGTTGGGTACTGTCGGAACCATATCGATGGATTTGCGACAAAGGCCGAACTCCTTAAGAAAGGAGCCCCATGGGAATGGCTTCCGCAGCACACAGAGGCTGTGGAAGATTTAAAGAAAGCCCATAGCGCAGCACCCGCGCTACAAGTCCCAGACCAACTCTCCCCCTATGCAATAGATGTAGCGAGCACAGATCTGACCCTCTCGGCCGTGTAACATCAGGAACGGTACGAGCAGCTTATGCCTCCCGACGTTTAGACCCAGTAGAACAAGGATTCTCAGCCTGCGAGAGGCACCTCCTAGCAGTTTTCTGGGCAGTTCAATACTTTTTCTACTTTACTGGACTCAACCCCATCACCATTTTGACCGAGCACACCCCCACACATTTACTCCTAGGCGGTCGACTGAAGGACGGTTCAGTTAGCCATATTAGGACAACTAGGCGGACACTACTTTTACAAGGACGCGACATTACGGTTAAACGGACCCAGACACACACATTTTTAGCCGACAACCTCCAATATCCAGGACAGCCCCATGAATGTGAAATTGTAGCACCGCTACACAACACAGGACCCTTCATAGAGAAGACACCCCCCCAGGAAGATAGCGAACCCAAGACAAAGCCCCCAACACACAGACACGTGTGGCCCACTGAAGATATACGTGGACGGTTCATCCACGGTTTTAGATGGTGAGCGTATCACTGGATGCGGCATCTATGTCGAGGACGCGCAGGGTCGCGCACTCGAAGACAGCTTTAAAATTGCCAGGTCACTTAGGCGCGCAGGCAGCAGAGCTCGCGGCCATAGCTTACATAGTGGACCACCGCAATGCTTTCCCCAGCCCAGCAGACATATATTCGGACAGTCAATACGTGTGCAACAGTTAAAGGACTTTCTACCCCTGTGGAGAACACGAGGTTTTGTCTCCGCAGACGGGAAACCCCTTCCATCAGCCCTTTTACTCCGCCACATCCTAGACAAAGCTAAGGATAGGACCTTTGGAATTATCAAAGTTAGAAGCCACCATAGGTCATCCCCCCCTGGAAATGTAAAAGCCGACGGACTGGCTAAAGCAGGTTCCTGGCGAGGACACTTTTGGACACCCCCAGCTAGCGCACCAGCTAGAGCTCCTGTGAGTGCAGTTCAAGTCTCACAGACGGACATTAAAGATTTAGCCGAGGCACAAAGCAGGATGAAGATCTCAGGGAGATTTTAAAAGGCAATTTTGTGCCACAGTATGATAAATTCCGACACGCTCTGACCACGCATGAGGGTGTGATCATCAAGGACCAGCTTTATGTGGTCCCGCAGCAGGATAGAAATCAAATGATTGCCTTGTTCCATGACGGTCATGGACACCAAGGGATCGACCCGACCACGAGTCACCTCAGGCAACTCAGTTGGTGGCCTAATTTAAGGACCGATGTTACCCACTACATTGAGAATTGCCTTATTTGCGCCCAGAATAACCCGGAGAGGTATTCCAAAAAGGCACAGCTTCGGCATACTCGCCCAGTTAATGGCCCCTGGACAAACCTTCAGATCGACTTTATAGGACCATTGCCCCCTTGTAGGAATGGCTATAAATACGTGCTGGTTGTAATTGATACCTTTACCAAATGGGTAGAGGCATTCCCCTCACGAACGAATACAGCTAAGACAGCTGCAACGATCCTGACCCACCACATCTTCACGAGATGGGGTTTACCCAGAAGTATAGATTCGGACCAGGGATCTCACTTCACAGGACGTGTCATGAAAAACGTCCTGACCATATTCGGCATTAAACAAAATTTTCACATTGCGTATCACCCACAGTCAAGCGGGATTGTAGAGCGCATGAATCGCACCCTAAAATCTACCCTTAGAAAAATGGTTCAGGAAAACAATTCTACATGGGATTCAGTACTCCCATTTGTACTAATGTTTATCCGCAACACGGTTTCAACATCCACAGGAGTCACCCCACACACACTCATGACCGGACGCCCTATGAAAGGTACAGAATTCCTTTTAGGACTGGACATGACTAGCCCCGAAGTGACGGCCCTCACGCATGAGAAAGCTGTTAAAGACCTAGTTGAGACTGTGAGGTCTGCACAGATTGCAGCCGCAGTCCAACTGGGAAAACGACGCAAACAAAGCACAGCTTGCTTTAATAAGAACGTACACCCCACTCTCTGGGTAAAGAACCTACCTCTGATATCCCCTCTATATCTTCCACAATTTATCTTAAATTTATGTCCCCTTGTAATGGTGTGTTCCACCCGGGGGAAACGTCTCTGACTGTCTACTCTATCTATTTTCATAATCATCTTATAAACACCTGTCAAGTCGTCCCTCATCCTTCTCCGTTCTAATGAGAAAAGGCCTAGCATCCTCAACCTTTCCTCGTATGAC
This sequence comes from Scyliorhinus canicula, assembly GCF_902713615.1. Taxonomy (NCBI): domain Eukaryota; kingdom Metazoa; phylum Chordata; class Chondrichthyes; order Carcharhiniformes; family Scyliorhinidae; genus Scyliorhinus; species Scyliorhinus canicula. The sequence goes on from NW_024055728.1 coordinate 1,099,692, forward strand.
CTACTGACCATTCCAGGCAACATCCTGGTAAATCCCCTTTGCACCTTTTCCAAAGCTTCCACATCCTCCCTAAAATGAGGCGACCAGAACTGCACACAGTACTCCAAATGCTGCCTGACCAAGGTTTTGTACAGCTGCATCATCACCTCACGGCTCTTAAATTCAATCCCTCTGCTAATGAACGCCAGCACACCATAGGCCTTCTTCACAGCTCTATCGACTTAAGTGGCAACTTTGATAGATCTATGAACATAGACCCCAAGATCTCTCTGCTCCTCCACATTGCCAAGAAGCCTACCGTTAACCCTGTATTCCGCGTTCATATCTGTCCTTCCAAAATGGACAACCTCACACTTGTCAGGGTTAAACACCATCTGCCACTTCTCAGCCCAGCTCTGCATTCTATCTATGTCTCTTTGAAGCCGACAACAGCCCTCCTCACTATCCACAACTCCACCAATCTTTGTATCGTCTGCAAGTTTACTGACCCACCCTTGAACTCCCTCATCCAAGTCGTTAATGAAAATCACAAACAGCAGAGGTCCCAGAACTGATCCCTGCGGTACGCCACTGATAACTGGGCTCCAGGCTGAATATTTGCCATCCACCACCACTCTCTGTCTTCTATCGGTTAGCCAGTTTGTTGTCCAACTGGCCAAATTTCCCACTATTCCATGCCTCCTTACTTTCTGCACAAGACTACAATGGGGAACCTTATCAAATGCCTTACTAAAATCCATGTACACTACATCCACTGCTTTTCCTCATCCACATGCTTGGTCACCTCCTCAAATAGAACATAGAACAGGACAGCACAGAACAGGCCCTTCGGCCATCGATGTTGTGCCGAGCAATGATCACCCTACACAAGTCTACGTATCCACCTTATACCAGTAACCCAACAAACCCCGCCACACACTCACTAACCTTATTTTTAGGACACTAAGGGCAATTTAGCATAGCCAATCCACCTAACCCGCACATTTTTGGACTGTGGGAGGAAACCGGAGCAACCGGAGGAAACCCACGCACACACGGGGAGGACGTGCAGACTCCGCACCTACAGTGACCCAGCCGGAAATCGAATCTGGGACCCTGGAGCTGTAAAGCATATATGCTAACCACCATGCTACCGTGCTGCCCCTAATAAGTCAATAAGACTTGTCAGGCAAGACCTATCCCTCACAAAGCAGTGCTGACTATCCCTCATCAAGCAGTGCCTTTCCAGATGCTCAGAATTTATATCCCTCAGTACTCTTTCCATTAATTAGCCTACCACCGAATTAAGACTAACTGGTCTGTAATTCCCAGGGTTATCCCTATTCCCTTTTTTGAACAGGGGCACGACATTCGCCACTCTCCAATCCTCTGGTACCACCCCTGTTGACAGCGACGACGGAAAGAGCATTGCCAACGGCTCGGCTCTTTAATTTTTGAAAACAATTAGAGTTCAGGCCCTTGTAATTCAAAGCACCAATGCATTAAAACGATAGCTTTTACTGCATATGAGAGTTGCTGCTAGGTCTGGAAGGAGCTGTCTATGGAACAATTCCTGATGAACGTTGTTAAGTTATTGTGGTGCAGTTTCGGATGGCTGTGGCGGAGGGATTGAATACCTGTGGCAGGATGAGCAATCAAACCCCCTGCTTGGTCCTGGATCTGTTCTAACTGACTGAGTGTTCTTGGAGATCTGGGGAACAGCGTTTCACGTGAAAAAAAATGGATTAATCAATTTGCCTGCTGTAACAATCTTGTTCTGAAATTTAGAAAAATATACAATAGATAATCGTTAATGCTCTTTTCCTCCATTTAGGTTGTGAGTAATTGACAAAGTATGATAGGTCTGTTCTTGGACAGAGCTGGAATCGAACTTGTATTTCCGCAGTGTGAGATCAGAAAGTAGACATGTGGCACAAGCCGCTTTTTAAGACAGATTAACGCAACCTCTCCACAAAATACACATACTTCCAATTCTGAATGTGCTGCTGCTTTTATTCATGCAACACGCATGCTTCGGAAAATATTAAAAACGTCAGGCTGAGCCCACTGTGAAACAATTTCGAACTTACAATTAAGTAGATGCTGTGAAGTAACCAGTGAGCTAAAGTTTACGCTGTTTTCAAGCACGGGCACATTGTGTATAATGGATGACGGTGATCATACTCGCCGTGCTGTGCAACATTGAGGGGGAACTCCAGGTGTTGATGTCGCTCATCTCCCAGCCAGAAGGTGACCAAAAACTTAAAAGTGCGTAAAGTAGCGACGGAGGACATTGATTACGTTTACCCTCAGCGTCTCTTTAGAATGGCAGATCATTCAATCCCACTCGACCTACCTTTCCCCAGAGGCAGGCACTTGATTCCTGTCACTTCTCACATTGAAATTTGATACCACTGTTGTATCTGTCACCGCCAATCTCACAGGAAGTGCACACTAGATAACTGAATTGTATCCCAGAACATTGAAATAATTTCTGGAAAGATGTACCTTAAAAATATTATCTCGCAGTTATATTCGTCTGCGAGCACTATTGCAGCTGGAACTGACAGCAAGTTGCAACATAGGGAGGCGACACGGCCACTCACTCCTGCCCCAAAATTCAGTTCGATCACAGCTGAGCTTCTGCCTAAGTGTCTTTTCCTGCTGTTCCTCAGATCCTTTTAATCCCTCAAGGATCATTGTCCATGAGAATGACAGAGGCAGACACCAAAAGTAAAATATCAAAATCACTTGGACATAGAGCTGGAATGCTCGAATGAGCAGCGTGATAGAGCTGGAAGGTGGGATATGTTCACAGAGTCATAGAGGTTGGCAGCATTGAGGTCTGTCCAACTTGTCCATGCCGCTCAGTGTGTACCACGAGTCTTGTCTCAATTGCCAACATTTGGCCAACATCCCTCCATACCAATTTCTCGAATGTAACTCTCTGAATTATTTTTAAAATACCATTTAAATATCCTTAGTGACACCATTGTACCCACTTCTATTACTGCCTCTGTCAACTCGCTTCAGACATGCAGCACACTGTTCCAGGACAGGGACAGCACGGGGTTGGACACAGAGTAATGCTCCCTCTACACTGTACCCATCAAACATTCCAAGGACAAGTACAGCACGAGTTTAGATACAGAGTGAAGCTCCCTCTCGGCTTTCCCTGTCAAACACTCCCAGTAAATGTACAGCACGGGGTTAGATACAAAGTAAAGCTCCCTCTACACTCTCCCCATCAAACATTCCCCGGACAAGTACGGCACGGGACTAGATACAGAGTACAGCTCCCTCTACATTGTCCCCATCAAACATTCCCAGGACAGGTACAGCACGGGGTTAGATACAGAGTAAAGCTCCCTCCACACTGTCCCCAACAAACTCTCCCAGGACAGGTACAGCACGGGGTTAGATACAGAGTAAAGATCCCTCTACACAGTCCCCATAAAACACTCACAGGACAGGTACAGCACGGGGTTAAATACAGAGTAAAGCTCCATCTGCATTGTCCCCATCAAACACTCCCAGGACAAGTACAGCACGGATTTAGATACAGAGTGAAGCTCCCTCTCGGCTTTCCCTTTCAAACACTCCCAGGACAGGTACTGTACGGGGTTAGATACAGTGTAAAGCCCCTCTACACTGTCCCCGTCAAACACTCTGCGAACAAGTACAGCACGGGTTTAGATACAGAGTGAAGCTTCCTCTACACTGTCCCCATCAAATACTCCCAGGACAAGTACAGCACGGGTTTAGATACAGAGTGAAGCTCCCTCTACACTGTCCCCATCAAACACTCTGAGGACAAGTACAGCACATATTTAGATACAGAGTGAAGCTCCCTCTCGGCTTACCCTTTCAAACACACCCAGGACAGGTACAGCACGGGGTTAGATACCGAGTAAAGCGACCTCTACACTTTCCCAATCAAACACTCCCAGGACAGGTACAGCACGGGGTTAGATACAAAGTAAAGCTCCCTCTAATCTGTCCCCATCAAACACTCCCAGGACAGGGACAGAACGGGGTTAGATACATTGTAAAACTCGCTCTACACTGTCCCCATCAAACACTCCCAGGACAGGGACAGAGCGGGGTTAGATACAGAGTAAAGCTCCCTCTACACTGTCGCCATAAAACACTCCCAGGACAGGTACAACACGGGGTTAGATACAGAGTAAAACTCCCTCTACACTGTCCCCCATCAAACACTCCCAGGACAGGTACAGCACGGGGTTAGGTACAGAGTAAAGCACCCTCTACAATGTCCGTATCAAACACTTCCGGGATAGGAACAGCGCTGGTTTAGATACAATGTAAAGCCCCCTCGACGCTGTCCCGATTAAACACTCCCAGTACAGATACAACAGTGAGATAGATACAGGTAATATTCCTCTTCACTATCCCGATCACACTCTCCCTTCACAGACATACAGTGGAATATTACAGTAAATGACAGAATCCTTCGGTGTATCGACAGGCTAAGAGATCTGTGTGTACAGAGCCACAGATCACTGGAAGCGGCAAGGAGATGGATAAAGTTGTCACGAAGACCTCCGGCATGCTTGCCTTCATTTGATAGAGCATTGAGTTTAGAAATTCACAGTTCGTGCTGCAGGTGGACAGAACCTTAGTAAGGCAACACTTGGACTATCGATTAAAATACTGTTCGCCACACAGGGAGAATGATGTGCATATTTTGGAAAAGGGAAGAAACGTTCTCCCAATTCATTTTAAAGATTTTGTATTGTGTTTTATACATGGTATATTTACAGATATACACACACAGAGAAACCAAAAAGAAGTAAAAAAAATCTCTTGGTCGGTTATTTCTTTGTTTCTGATCAGTTGCCTCAGCTTTGGCAGCCCATCGTTCCTTCTTCCCGTTCTTTCTTACTCTCTTTTGCCGTGCTGTGCATTTTGTGGTCGGTGCCGGTTCCTGTGGTCCAATTTGTGTTCCCTCGTATTTCCTCCCCTCTGGCTCCCCTCTATTGTTCTCCACCTCTCTTCCTTCCTCCCTTCCTGTAAACCGTCCCCCTTCCATGCCGCCACTTTGCCCCACTCTCCTCACCTCCCGCCACCTCCATCTCTGCTGCTCCCTTTGCTTTGAGCTGTATTTGGCTACTCCCTATTGCCTTGTCCCGGGATCTCCCTTCCTTCCCTTTCTTCTCTCATGCCTTACCGCTGCCTCACAGCGACATGATTATTTATTTATTTGTTTGTTGAGTACACACAGGTTGCGGAACAGCATGGTGAATGGCTCCCATGTTGTGAAGCCCGCTTCCGATCCCCGGATGACGAATTTGATGTTCTCCGTTTGCAGAAATTCCGATTTATCGGACAGCCAATCTGCAGCTTTAGGTGGTGCTGTGACAGCCAGCCGAGCTGGATTCTCGCGCTAGCGATTAGGTTCGTAAAGGGAAGGGTGTTAACTCTCCTCCCCACAAAGAGTTCTTGCTGGTCTGATCCTGCGAAAACCGCCACTATCGGGCACGGCTCCACTCTCATCCCCACTACTTTGGACATTGGCACGAAGAAGTAAGACCAGAACGTGTGGGCGTGCTTGGCCGGTCCTTCTTGGTCCGTTCCCATCTGTCCTCCACCTCCGGTAAATACCTACTCATTGGGCTCCATGTTAATTGGGTTCTTTGTACCACTTTTAGTTGTGTTAGTTTGTGTCTTGCGCATGTGGAGATGGAGTTGACCCTATGTAGTACATAGAACATAGAACAGTACAGCACAGAACAGGCCCTTCGGCCCTCGATGTTGTGCCGAGCAATGATCACCCTACTTAAACCCACGTAACCCGTATACCCGTAACCCAACAATCCCCCCCCACCCATTAACCTTACACTACGGGCAATTTAGCAAGGCCAATCCACCTAACCCGCACATCTTTGGACTGTGGGAGGAAACGGGAGCACCCGGAGGAAACGCACGCACACACGTGGAGGACGTGCAGACTCCACACAGACAGTGACCCAGCCGGGAATCGAACCTGGGACCCTGGAGCTGTGAAGCATTGATGCTAACCACCATGCTACCGTGAGGCTGCATTAGTGATCACCTTACATATCGTCCATTTTCTGATCAGTATTGCCAACCCCCTGAACCGCGTGCCGGAACAGGAATGATCCGTCTGTCCCACCAAGCCCTTTCTTGCCCGGAGTCGGTCCACCTCTCATATGTGTGTCTCTTGGAGGACGATTATGTCAGCTTTCATGTTCCTTAGGTGGGTGAAGACATTTGATGTTTTTACTGTGCAGTTCAGTCCCCTGACGTTCCAGGAGAGTATCCTGGTGGGTCGCTTCTGTTCCCCTGATCCTGTGGAATTAACCATACTTACATGGTGTACGTGCCCCTGCATTCCGAGATTTCCCTTTCATAGAGCTGCCTAAGATGGTCCCTATCACTGCTCTACCCATGCGGTCGGGTCCCTGCTCTCCGGGGTTTTCCTTTCTCGAGCGGGCACCCACAATGGCCGCCAACTTTGCGCCTTGCACGTGGTCGTGCCGCTCCAGGACTCGCTTCGCCAGAGACCTACTGGTGGTTACTTGAAGTGCTTCTTTGCTCTTGATCCCTATTTGCGGCTCTTCGTAGCCATATTACTGCTCTCGCTCTCGTCCTACACCCCCATTATGTCCCCAACACCCCCGGTCACTAACTCCCCCCTTATGTCCCATTCCCCGCGTTCACCTCTTTTGTCCCTCTTCCCCCAGCTCCTATCCTGTTTGATCCCCGTTTCTGATTTTGCCCCCCCCCCCCCGCAGCCTGGCGCCGTCCCCCGCACCCCACACTCCCCCTCCCGTTGTGGGTGCGCCACGGCCCTGCTCTGTTGCATATCCCCGTCGCTTTCCCGCTAGCGCGGTGACCACCATCCCGGGAGCTACTGTCTCGCTTCTCCCTCCCACTATGGAAAAATAATTGGCTGACTAGCAGAAGGCAGAGAGTGGCACAAAGGGGTGTTTTTCAGGCTGGCAGCCGGTGACTAGTAATGTCCCTCAGGAGACTGTGCTGCGGCCACAAATTTCCGCAATATACAGTAATGATCTGGAAGAAAGAAACAAAGGGAGTGTTGCTGAGTTTGAAGACGGTCTAAAGATCTGTAGAGGGACAGGTAGTATCCAGGAAGCAGCGGGGGGGGGGGGGGGGGGGGCTGCAGAAGGACTTCGATACGAGGAGATTGTGCAAAGACGTGGCATGTGGAATATAATTGGAAATGTATGACGTTATGCACTTTAGAAGGATTAATGGAGGCATTGACTATTTTCTAAATGGGGAAATGCTTCGGAAACTAGAAGCACAAAGGGACTTGGGAGTTCTTTTTCACGATTCACTTGAGGTTAACGTGCAGGTTCAGTCGACAGTTCGAATGGAAATTGCAAAGTTAGCGTTCATGTCGATAGGGCGAGAGTGCAAGAGCAGGAATGTACTTCTGAGGCTGGATAAGGCTCTGGTCAGTTCCCATTTGGAGTATTGTGAGCAGTTTTGGGCCCCATATCTGAAGAAGGATGTGCTGGCGTTGGAAAGGGTCCAGAAGAGTTTCACAGAAATGAAAATGAAATGAAATGAAAATCGCTTATTGTCACGAGTAGGCTTCAATGAAGTTACTGTGAAAAGCCCCTAGTCGCCACATTCCGGCGCCTGTCCGTGGAGGCTGGTACGGGAAATGATCCCTGGAATGAAGAGTTTCTCATGTGAGGAACGGTTGAGGACTCTGGCTCTGTACAAGTCGGTGTTTAGAAGGATGAGGGTGGATCTTATTGAAATTGACAGGATACTGCGAGTCCTGGATAGAGTGGATGTGCAGAGGATGTTTCCACTTGTCGGAGAAACTGGAACCAGAGGATAACAGCTCAGACGGAAGGGACGATGCTTTAAAACAGATGTGGAGGCATGTATGCAGCCAAAAGGTGGTGAATCTGTGGAACTCTGCTGCAGAAGACTATGGGGGCCAAATCACTGAGTGTCTTTAAGACAGAGATGATAGGTTCTTGATTAATAAGGCGATCAGTGGTTATGGGGAGATGGTGAGAAGGGAGGAGAATGAGGATGAGAAACATATTAGCCGTGATTGAATGGCGGAGCATTGTGACCAAGTTCAGCTCATATGGCTTCTGGTCTCATGGTCTTAAATGTCCAGGTCGGTTTCAAATGTGCCTCCATTGTTCTTACATAAAATGAGGTTATGAAAGGATGTGAGGAACAAGCGGGAAATGACATTGAGGCAGAAACAGAGCAGAGATTAAATTGAATGCTGGAGGAGGTGTGAGTGGCCCTGTTGTCTCCCCATGTTGTCATTTGTTATCAGTTCCTGCTCTGTATTACTCGCTGCTGAATGTAACTGCATGATAATATATTTCAGCTACATCTTTCCAACAGGTAGTTATATTGTTCATGGAAACAGTTCATTTATATCCAGATTATCCAAAATTTATACAATCTCAAATGTGTGGAACGAATCTCACAACATGGTCTTTTATTGCCAACAACCCAATCCCAGCCAATCCAATCATCCCGAAGGGAAAACTGCTTCTAAACCATTCACGCAACAAGTGGTTCTGAAATGGTCTGCACGGCCTGGGACACTGGTTCAGGCAGATACAACAGTGGTTTCACATGGCATGGTAGGAGTGACATAAATCAAATGTATGACTCCAGTGAAAGGGCGGTGCAGTCGGATTAAATTATCTGCCCATCTACAGAGCCGCTGAGATCAAACGGAATGAATGTTCTCCTTCGGTACATCACTCACTTTTCAGACTTTGGATATTGTCTGGCTGTGAGAGGAGGTGGACCAATACCTGCAGGATCCTTCCAAGTTCCCGACCACCGCCAGTATTCTCACTGTAATCCTTTTTATTCACTGTGTCCGTGTGTGAATTCAGCGTCCGCTTCTGCTGACTGGTTACTTCACAGCATCAACGTCATTGTAAGTTCCAATCTGTCTGACACTGGGCGCTTTATTGGCGTTTCACATTGCAAACATATGTAACCCAATAAAAACAGACGCACAGTTCATAATCAGAGGGAAGTCTATCTTATTTGAGTTTGCATTACAATTATTGCTAAAAGCGGCTGAGCCACGCGTTTACTTTCTGGCTTCTCACTGGGGAAAGACAAGTTCTATTCCAGCTCTGCACAATAACTGACTTATGACACTTTCAATAATGCACGACTTAAATGGTAGTATCCTGCATGAAGCATATTTACTTCATTCAGTATCTGATTTTATAAATTGGGAACAAGTTTGTTTATTCAGCAAATATATTAATCCGGATTGTGTTTTCCACATGATACCCAGTTCCCCATATCTCCAAACACACTCCGTCACACTCTCCCTTGCACTCTCTCCCACTCTTAAACACTCTCCCTCTCTCGCACTCTCTTCCCATCACACTCTTTCCCTCTCTCAAGCTCTATCCCTCTCTCACACTCCCTCCCTCTCTCACCCTCCCTCTCTCACACACTCTCTCCCTCTCTCACCCTACAACTCTCACACCCTCCCTCTCTCACACTCCCTCCCTCTCTCACACGATCTTCCTCTTTCACACTCTCTCCACATCTCATGCTCCCTCTCTCACACTCTCTCCCTCTCTCACACTCACTCCCACATTCTGTCCGGCTCCCACACGCTTTTTCTATCACACTCACTCCCTCTCTCACACTCCCCCTCTCTCACACACCCTCCCTCTCTCACAATACCTCCCTCGATCACACTCGCTCCCTCTCTCACACCCCCTCCTTCTATCACACTCCATCATTCTCTCACAGTCTCTCACACACCCTCATCTCTCACACTCTCCCTCACACACTCTCCCTCTCTCACACCCTCTCCATCTCTGATCCTCCCTTTCTCGCCCTCCCTCTATCACGTTCTGCTCCTCTCTCAGTCTGTCCGGCTCTCACACTCTCTTTCTATCACACTATCTCCCTCTCTCACACTCTCTCCCTCTCTCACACTTCCTCCCTCCCTCTCTCTCTCCCACTCTCTCCCGCGCTCAGACTCTCGCCCTCTCTCACCCTCCCTCTCTCTCTTCCTCTCTCTCACTCTCCCTCTCTCACAGTCCCTCCCTCTCTCACTCTCCCTCCCTCTATCACACATCGCTCTCTCACACTCCCCCATCTCTCACACTCTCTCCCTCACTCACTCACCCTCTCTCACACTCCCTCTCTCTCCCATACTCATTCCCTCTCTCACTCTCTCCCACTATCACACTCTCTCCCTCTCTCAGACTCTCTCCCTCTCTCACACCCTCTCTCAGCCTCCCTCCCTCATACCCTCCCTCTCTCACGCACTCTCTCACTCTTCCTCTCTCACACTCTCTCACACTTCCTACCTCTCTCGCACGCCCTCCCTCTATCACTCTCACTCTCTCACCCTCTCTGACACTCCCTCCCTCTCTCACTCTCCCTCTCTCACCCTGTCCCCCTCCCTCACACACCCTCCCTCACACTCAGTATACCGACGGTCGGCCGGTATTAGTTCGAGACGTGGCATTAGTTTTCACAGCTGTAAATGTTTTAATGCTGCACTCTGAGGTGTAGAATTTGAATGTGCTGCAGCCTCTGAGTTTTCTGAGATTCCAATGGTTCTATATATTTTCTTAGTTTGAGAGGCTGAATTAGATTTAGATATGGGACCACATATTTTGCGCTGTGAATAGTTCTAGATTTTGGAAACATTGGAATTTGCAACTTATGCGACAGAACATTCGGAAATCAAATAAAGGAACAGACACAGATAGAGGTAGCTACACCCTAGAGTGCAGTAGAACCAGCCAGAGAAACACACTGACAATTGGAACTAAACCATTGTATGGTCACAGTTACAGAGACAGCTACACCCCAGAGTGCAGTGGACCCACCCAGGGAAACGCTGAAAATGTGAACTGTATCACTGAATGGTCGCAGTTAGAGAGGCAGCTACACCCCAGAGTGCAGTGGACCCACCCAGAGAAACACACTGACAATTGGAACTGTATCACTGAATGGTCGCAGTTACAGAGGCAGCTACACCCCAGAGTGCAGTGGAACCACCCAGAGAAGCACGCTGACAATTGGAACTGAATTACTGAATGGTCACAGTTACAGAGGCAGCTACACCCAGAGTGCAGTGGACCCACCCAGAGAAACACACTGACAATTGAATCTTAATCACTGAATGGTCACAGTTACAGAGGCAGCTACATCCCAGAGTGCAGTCGAACCACACAGAGAAACACACTGACAATTGGAACTTAATTACTGAATGGTCACAGTTAATAGCAGCTATACCGCAGAGTGTAGTGCAGGAGTTCTCAACCTTTTTTAACCCATGGACCTCTTTTCCTCTTAATTTCTTTTTGTGGACCCCCATAGCCATTCACCAGAAAAAAAAGCTTCTTATATGCGTGGTAAACTAATCCTAAAGTCCATCTACCTTACCGTGAGGGTTGGAAACGGATTAGCGGTATTTTCGTACGTTGCCAAACACATTCTAACATGAAAAGTAATGAAAAAAAAGTTTTTACTGACTTAATTGAATTAAATTACTCTAAAAATAACCAATTCATATCAAATATACACAGTTTCTAGTGATTACTGTGTTAAATCATTCATTAAACTTGTCAAGGAGAAACGTGGCGTAATCGTCAGGTCAACCGTGGGTATTTAATAAGGTACTTCTGTCATTAAGGGTCCTCCGGGCTGTTCCTAAGGGACAAAAGCCCGGGCAATCTTCAACAACACCTGTCATTAAAGCACAATTAACCCATTTGTCAACAACCGGTATGGATTTTTTTTTCTCAGAATACAGTACCACTGGTTCTGAGCCCCTTCAGCCCTCAAGGTAAAATAGATAGATTATAATCTCTCTTTGACCTTTGTCAGTGCGAGAGAGAGAGAGAAAGGTGAATATTCATCATGAAAACAAACAGTTTTTATTCTACTTGTAATAACAATTGTTCTGAAGTAGAATTGCTCTATGGACCACTGAAATATCACCGTGGACCCCCAGTTCGGTATTTTCTTTGTGTAATGTTACACGGACCCCCAGGGTCCATGTGGACCCCATGTGGACCCCGGTTGAGAACCACTGGTGTAGTGGAACCACCCAGAGAAATACACTGACAATTGGAACTGAATCACTGAATGGTCACAGTTACAGAAACAGATACACCCCAGACCGCAGTGGACCCACCCAGTGAAACATACGGACAATTGGAACTGAATCAGAATAGAATAGAACAGTACAGCACAGAACAGGCCCTTCGGCCCTCAATGTTGTGCCGAGCCATGATCACCCTACTCAAACCCACGTATCCACCCTATACCCGTAACCCCTTAACCGTACTTTTTGATTAGGACACTACGGGCAATTTAGCATGGCCACCTAACCCGCACATCTTTGGACTGTGGGAGGAAACCGGAGCACCCGGAGGAAACCCACGCACACAGGGGGAGGACGTGCAGACTCCACACAGACAGTGACCTAGCCGGGAATCGAACCTGGGACCCTGGAGCTGTGAAGCATTTATGCTAACCACTATGCTACCCTGCTGCCCCAAATGGAACTGAATCACTGAATGGTCACAGTTACAGTGACAGCTACATTCCCAGAGTGCAGTGGAACCGCCCAGAGAAACACACTGACAATTGAAACTGAATAACTCAATTCTCACAGTTACAGAACAGCTACAGCCCATAGTGCTGTGGACCCACCCAGAGAAACACACTGACAATTGAAACTGAATAACTCAATTCTAACAGTTACAGAACAGTTACAGCCCAGAGTGCTGTGGGCCCACCCAGAGAAACACACTGACAATTGGAACTGAATCACTCAATGCTCACAGTGGAGTGTGTGATATCACTGAAACAATCTGAGACCTAGAGGTGGGACTGCTGGTATCTGAGTGGACAGCATCCTTTCAGTTAATCTTAGTTGAACAATGTGATCAACACAGTCCAGTGTTTGGAAAGTTGTCACTCACTCAAAAGAGCATATATTATTTCACTGAACACAATATTGTTATCTCTTTGTTCATATATTTCTTAACCTGACTTGAACCATGTCACAACCTGAATATCCCTGAGGTCGTTCCACAGGGTATAAATTAAATACTTTGGGAATATATAACCTCGGAGTTTCAGACACAGAGACTGACACCAGCACGAAAGAACATCACCACACTGAAAATGCTTCTTCCAATTCAAATGGCTGAGAAAGTATTCTATCCAATCGTTGCAGTGGTTGGTGTTCCTGGTAAGTGGCTATTACCAACTTCTGCAAATCTGTGTGTGAGCGGCTCTCTGACTTGAATCTCTGAGTGAAAATGTTTAATGCTGATCTCGTGCGCACTGTTATTTTTCATAGAATTTACAGTGCAGAAGGAGGGCATTCGAGTCTCCACTGGCTCTTTGAAAGAGCACCCAACCCAAAGTCAACACCTCCACCCTATCCCCATAACCCAGTAACCCCACCCAACACTAAGGGCAATTTATCATGGCCAATCCAGCTAACCCGCACATCTTTGGACTGTGGGAGGAAACCGGAGCACCCGGAGGAAACCCAGACACACACGGGGAGGATGTGCAGACTCCGCACAGTGACCAAAGCCGGAATCGAACCTGGGACCCTGGAGCTGTGAAGCGATTGTGCTATCCACAATGCTACCGTGCTGCCCAGGGATCCTGGCGCTGTGAATCCACAGTGTTATCCACTTGTGCTACCATGCTGAAACACAGACATTTGCCATGTCAGTGTGCCAAGGCGCCCAGATTACACCAGCAGTGCAAGGGCACAAGAACAATTATATAGACACCTGATCAACTATATAATTGTCATATGTCTTTAAGCATGTTAATGGTTTGAATCCCTTCCTTGAACTCACAATAAACCTCTGTTTCTTACTCACTGTATCTCTGACCTGTGAAGTTATGACATTGAGTGGAATCTTGTATAATGTTAGATTGGATCTCAGTGAAGGCCATCTCTCTGAATGAAGGTTTAGGGGGAGAAATAATTAAAGCAGGCTTAGTGGGTAACTAACTAGAGTTGAATATCTGACAGCGGTGAACAAGGATTACTGGAAATATTTGTCAGTGTAGAATTGTACTGAGTGTGGGTCACTAGCCAGAGTGGAATATCTGACAGCGGGAACAACGATTACTGGAAGCATCTATCAGTGCAGAATTGTACTGAGTGTGGGTCACTAAATAGAGTGGAATATCTGACAGCGGGAACAACGATTACTGGAAGTATTTGTCAGTGTAGAATTGTACTGCGTGTGGGTAACTAACCAGAGTGGAATATCTGACAGCGGGAACAACGATTAGTGGAAGCATCTGTCAGTGCAGAATTGTACTGAGTGTGGGTCACTAACCAGAGTGGAATATCTGATCCAATTATCTCTCTAGTACTGGGACTATCTGTCCGTGTGGATTGTATTGTGTTTGTGGAAGGAATTTAACTGAAATAAGTTGGTTCTTTTTGAAATGATGTGTTATTTGGCGCGCCATCATTCCATTCTATGGAGCTCTCACTATCTCTCTCCCTGTCTGTCTGTGTGAGTGTGTCTCGCTCTCTCCCTGACTGTCTGTCTGTGTCTCTCTCGCAGTTTTATTTTTGGAACAGATGGATAACAGAATAGTTTGGCTGTGTTTTGATGATGGTTTTATATTGATTGTGTGAATTGAAATGCCTCTATCTCTGTTTTCTATTTAAGTAACATATATCACTTACACTCTGACAATAAAACTCAGCAGTACAGTATTCCTACAAGTTTTGTGATAATTTTCTCATTTCTCTTCATACTCAAATGAACTCCAATATTTGTTATATTTTATGGGTGTTTTTAAACTGTGCTTCTGCTTCACACGATTTGTGAATCCATTCACCTGAACCCAGAAACGCCTCCAGTCCATTCACACACTTGTTTTCAAAGGAGTGATTGGGGGACTTATTGTTCTGATCAATATGCAGCAGCGGACACTGATCTGTCGGGAAATTAATTTCCCATTGAAATACCCACTTTGCAAATTCATAATTAATGATGAATGTGTGACTATAATTAGTTGCGTTCTTCCTCTGTATTCACTATCACTCTCAATCGATTTCGTCTATAAATTGTGTAATTATCATTCTGCTTCTCGATCCCATACTGTTGATGGGAATGGTGAAGGAGAGTGATCCCAGTGCTTATCCTTGTTGATCACCACTTCCCACCTTCCACCAATCAGCCTGAATCCCTTTAAATCCTCTCCTTGTTTTCTGTGTGTATCGCCAGCATGTGTCCATTCTGCTGCTGTGTCCCCAACTCCACTGGCTCTGAGATTACTCATCAGTCTGTTATGTCGGATCTTTCTGACGGCCTTTAGAAACTCAAATTGTTAAACATCTATCATACTACTCAGATCTATTATTTCTGATAGTTATTGAAATAATTGGATGGAATGTGACAGGAATAATGTTGACTTTGGAATATGTGCGACTATTTAGTACAGTCTGTGTTACTGGATTTCTTTTATCTCAGACTTCTTATTCCATTTTTCCAACTGTTGACATAGTGACTGGAAGATTTGATTATATTCTGTTCTTAATTCAAGAATAACAGAGAACGATTCTGCTTTTCAATTCTTTGGTAATTGTTCTGATGGTGATCAGTAAATAAATAATATTGTCTCTGCTCTTTGTCACTGTCTATTTTATTAAAATTTGTTGTTGAAATCCATCCGTCTCCAATCATCTCCCTCTACCTGGACCACATCCTCTGGCCTCCGATCAGCTCTTGATCTTTTCATTGATATCTGTCATTGCGACATCGACCGTCTCAATGTCTTGGTGCCTCTCACCAACTCTATCGTTACTCACTCTAAACTTGCTCCAATCCTCTCTCTAATATCCAACCCTGATCTGGTGACCTGAGCTGCTCACAAGGCTGATTCTATTATTGTCTGATGTACTGACTTCTTCCTCACAGAGGCTGACTGTCAACTCTCAGGCCCATCCTGCTACCTCTCCCTGGACCAGCAGCAGACCAGCAAACATCATAATATTGTTGACAGGACTTTCACTGACCTCATTGGCTCTGGATATCCTCTGTCCACAGGCTCAGATATTATAGTCCCACAACTCCACACATCCTGAATCCACCTCCCGCTTCTACCTCATTCCCAAAATCCACAAACAAGGAAGTCCCAGTACACCCATTATTTCGGCCTGTTCCAGCCCCAACAAGATCATTTATTCCTATCTTGATTCCATTAGCTTTACCCTGTTCTGTCCCTTCCCAAAGACATTGGTGGCACAGTGACACAATAGATTGCACTGCTGCCTCACAGCACCAGGGTCCCCGGATCAATTCCTAACCTGGGTTACTGTCTGTGTGGAGACTGTACTTTTTCTCTGTGTCTGCGTGGGTTTCCTCCGGGTGCTCCCGTTTCCTCACAGTCCAAAGATGTGCAGGTTAGGTGGATTGACCAAGGTAAATTGTGTTTATTTTCCAAACAAATCAGATTGGGTCACTGGGTTTTAGGGATGGGGTGGTCTTAACTGGTGTTTACCTTCAAAGGGCCAGTGGTGACTCGATGGGCTGAATGGCCTCCTTTTGCGCTGTACATTCTATGTTTCTATTCCTCCCGTGATTCTGGAGTTGGAGCATCCTGCGTTTGTTTTATGTTTCCATTGATCGTGGCGTATTCAGATAAACCTGGAGTGGTGTCAAACCCTGTCAGAAATCTAGTCCAGTGAACGGACCAATCCGGGGTGTGGTCCAATAATTGAGCAGGAATGCCAATCTCTGGTATGTTTGTATCCGGTTTGGGAAACCAGGCCGGCCTGAGTGAATCCTGTAAAACGGACTGAATGAGAAATGTAACCTCTCCCAAAGGTATCTGAATTATATACATTTTCCTACCACTGCCATCAAACCGATAGGGCTGCAATTCACAACACCCCCCCCCCCCCCCCTCCCAATTCCCCAACTTTAACACTGGAGTTACGTTTTCTACTTCCCTCTCTGCAATGTTAATCTCTGTGCCCACTCCTCCCCCAACACGCCTACCCACCCACTGTCCATTATATTGATGCTGAGATTATGTTCAGGCAGGGAGATTGATTATCCAGTAATTTCCCGCGTCTCTCCTTTCTCTGTCTGGCAGTTAATTTACTGGGAATTGTGATTCTATGTCGGGGGAAGTGTGGCCTCTCTACCTGCACCACTCGCTACCTGGTGGCCATGGCAACGGCGGATCTGCTGTATATTATCACTAAACCCATACTGAACATGATCAATGGTTATTATTTCCCTTGGAATTTCCTGTTCCTCACCCCTGTGTGTGGTGTTAACGATGTCCTGCAGGCTGCAGCAAGGGACTGTTCTGTCTGGTTCACCCTCACTTTCTCCTTTGATCGATTTGTGGCCATTCGCTGCCAGAAACTTAAAACTAAATATTGCACCGGGAAAACTGCAGCTGTGATTCTGTCAACAAGCGGCCTCCTACTCTGTGTGAAAAACATCCCCGGGTACTTTGCATATGAACCTGGGAGTATAATCGGCAATGTTCAGTGGTTCTGTCGGGTGAAGAGCAGCGTTTGGACTGACGACGGATGGGTTGGATATACCTGGTTTGATCAGGTTTTAACTCCATTAATCCCCTTCTTCACAATCCTGCTGATCAACGCTCTGACAGTCAGACACATTTTACTCTCGAGTCGTGTCCGGAAGACACTGAGGGCTCAGAGGCAGAGAGACAATCGCACAGACCCAGAGATGGAGAACAGAAGGAAGTCAATGATTTTGCTCTTCAGCATCTCCGGAGCTTTCATTCTCCTCTGGACCGTGAACGTTATTAAATTTTTCTATTTGGATGTGAGAGGAGTACATAAAATCACGCTTCTTCAATATAATTTACAACAAGTCGGATGGATACTGCGAGATGTAAATTGCTGCACAAACACATTTATTTATGTTGTGACTCAGTCCAGGTTCAGGGAGCAGATCAAGACCGCGGTGAAATATCCTGTTATATCAATTATGAAATTAATGAATAAATCAAAATGACTGACAGCTTCTCAGCAGCTCCAGCCGCTGACTGACAACCTCTTATCCAGACAGCAGCATTAGCTGCTGACTGACAGACGCTCAGCCAACGAGCAGTTCCAGAAGATGAGTGATAGCCTCTCAGCCAATCAGCAGCTCTAGCCGTGGACTGGCAGCCTCTCAGCAAATCAGCAGCTCCAGCCGCTGAAGACAGCCTTTCAGTCAATTTGCAGCTCCAGCCGCTGACTGACAGTCTCTCAGCAAATCAGCAGCTTCAGCCGCTGACTGACAGCCTCTCAGCCAATCAGCTATAGCGGGAATAACTGGTATTGCTGTTTGTGTGGGGAGCATTGGCAGTGGGGAGACCAGTGGCAGTGCTGGCTGTAGGAGGAGCATTGGCAGTGCTGGCTGAGGTGTGGGAAACTGCCAGTGCTGGCTGTGTGGGGTGCACTTCCGGTGCTGGCTGTGAGGGGAGAACTGGTATTGGCCGCTGTTGGGGGATCATTGACAGTGCTTGCTATGAGGGGGGGGGGCGGCACTGGCATTGTTGGTTATGGGGAGCACTGGCAGTGCTGGCTGTGGGATGAGCACTGGAAGTTCTACATGTGGGGGGAGTACTGGGAGTTCTGGCTGTGGGGGTAGCGCTGGCAGTGCACGTTGTGGGCGGGGTGCACTGTCAGTGCTGGCTTTTGGAGCGTCAGTGGCAGTACTGGCTGTGTTTGGGGCGGGAGCACTGCCAGTGCTATTTGTGGGGGTCAGTAGCAGGGCTGGCTGTATGGGGCACTGTCAGTTCTGCCTGTGGGGTGAGCGCTGTAAGTGCTGGCTGTGGGGTGAGCACTGGCAGTTCTGCCTATGGGGGGGGGGGGGGAGAACTGGCATTGCGGGAGGTGGGGGGAGCGCTGACAGAGAAGGTTGTTAATGGGGAGCACTGCCAGTGCTGGCTGTGGGAGGGTCACTGGAAGTGCTGGCTGTAGGGGCCATCGGCAGATTTGGCTGTGGCGGGGAGCACTGGCAGTACTGGCTGTGGGGAGCAGCACTGGCAGTTCTGGCTGCGGGTGGGCACTGACAGTGCTGGCTGTGGAGGTGGGCACTGGCAGTGCTGGCTGGGTGGGGGAGCATTG
Source organism: Scyliorhinus canicula (assembly GCF_902713615.1). Taxonomy (NCBI): domain Eukaryota; kingdom Metazoa; phylum Chordata; class Chondrichthyes; order Carcharhiniformes; family Scyliorhinidae; genus Scyliorhinus; species Scyliorhinus canicula. The sequence continues at coordinate 1,118,824 of NW_024055728.1, forward strand.
TTAGTGCTGGCTGTGGGGGGAGCACTGCTAGTGCTTTGTGTCGGGGCACTGGCAGTGGTGGCTGTGGGTGGAGCATCGGCAGTTCTGGCTGTGGAGGGGCACTGGCAGGGATGTCTGCAGAGTGCACTGGCAGTTCTGGCTTTGGGGTGAACACTGGCAGTGCTGGCTGTGGGAGGAGCACTGGTAGTTCTGCCTCTGGGGGAGAGCATTGGCAGTGCTGGCTGTGGGAGGAGCGCTGGCAGAGCATGTTGTTGGCGGGGAGCACTGCCAGGGCTGGCTGTGGGAGGGTCACTGGAAGTGCTGACTGTGTTTGGGGCGGCAGCACAGCCAGTGCTGGCTGTTGGGGTGGGCAGTGGCAGGGTTGGCTGTAGGGGGCACTGGAGGTTCTAGCTGTGGGGGAGCACTGGCAGTACTGGCTCTGGGGGGCAGCACTGGCAGTTCTGGAAGTGGGGAAACACTAGCAGTGTTGGCTGTGGGTGGTGCACTGGCAGTGCTGGATCTGGGGGCACTGTCAGTTCTGGCTGTGGTGGGAGCACTGGCTGTGTTGGCTGTGGGGGGAGCACTGGCAGTTCTAGTAAAGGGGAGCACTGCCAGTGCTGGCTGTGGGGTAGGACAGGAAGTGCAGGCTGTGGGGGAACACGGTCGGTGCTGGCTGTTAAAGGAGCACTAGCAGTGCTGGCTGTGGGATGAGCACTGGCAGAGCTGGCCGAGGGCTGAGCACTGTCCGCGCTGACTGTTAGAGGAGCACTGGCAGTGCCGTCTGTGTGCGCAGCACTGGCAGGGCTGTCTGTGGGGGAAGAACTAGCAGTGCTTGCTGTGGTGGAGCACTGGCTGAGGGGAGCACTGTCATTTTTGGCTGTGGAGGGAGCACTGGCAGTGTTAGATGTGGGGAGAGCAATTCCAGTGATGGTTTTTGGGGAACTGGCAGGCCAGACTGTGCGGGGTATGGCAGTGATGGTAATGGGAGTAGCACTGGTAGTGTTGGCTGTGGTGGGAGCACTGGCAGTGCTGGCTGTGGGGGAGCACTGGCAGTGCGGGCTGTGGGTGAGTGAGCACTGGAATTGCTGGCTTTGGTGTGGGCACTGCCAGGGCTGGCTTGAGGGGGCAATGGCATTGCTGGAAGCGGTGGCTGTGGGGGGGGGGGGCACTGGCATGGGTGGCTGTGGGAGGGGATTATTGCAAATGCTGGCTTTGAGAGGGGCACTGGCAGTACGGGGGGCGTAAGCACTGACATGATCGCTGTGGGGGTAGCACTGGTAGTGATGGCTGTCGTTGGTGCACTGGCAGTGCGGGCTGTGGGGGGAGAACTGGCAGTTCTGGTTGTGGGGGAGGGAGCACTTGCGCTGCTTTCTCTGGGGTGGGGCAGCACTGGCAGTGCTGGGTGTGGGGGAGCACTGGAACTGCCCACAATGGGGGAGCACTGGAAGTGCTGGCTCTGGGCGGGCTCAGTATGTGCTGGCAGTGGGGTGAGGCACTGGCAGTGCTGAATGTGTGGGGGCATTGGCTGATCTGGCTTTGTGGGGGGCACTGGTAGTGCTGGCTTTGGGGATGCAATGGCAGTGCTGCCTGTGCGAGGGGAGCACTGGCATGCTGGCTGTGGCGGGTGTACCGGCAGTGTTGGCTGTGTGTAGGGAGCACTGCCAGTGCTGACTGTGGGTGGAGGAGCAATTGAAGTGCTGGCTGTGTGCGGGGCGGGAGCACTGGCAGTGCTGGCTGTGGGTGGAGCACTGTCAGTGCTGGCTGTGGGTGCAGCACTGCCAGTGCTGGCTGTGGGTGGAGGACCATTTGAAGTGCTGGCTGCGTGCGGGGCGGGAGCACTGTAAGTGCTGGCTGTGGGTGGAGCACTGGCAGTGCTGGCTGTGAGGGGAACTCTGGCAGTGCTGGCTGAGTGGTGGAAAACTGGCAGAGCTGGTTGTGTGAGGTGCACTTGCGGTGCTGGCTGTGGAGACAGAACTGGTATTGGTCGCTGTCGGGGGATCATTGACAGTGCTAGCTGTGGGAGGGTCACTGGGAGTGCTGGATATAGGGGACATCGGCAGTTCCGGCTGTGGGACAGAGCAATGGCAGTACTGGCTGTGCGGGGCAGCGCTGGCACTGCTGGCTGCGGGTAGGCACAGTCAGTGCTGGCTGTGGAGGTGGGCACTGGCAGTGCTGGCTGGGTGGGTGAGCACTGGTAGTGCTGGCTGTGGGGGGAGCATTGGCAATGCTCGCTGTGTGGGGGAGGGAACACTGGCAGTGCTGGATGTAGGGGGTCAGTGGCTGTGCTGGCTGAGGGGTGAACTGGCATTTCTGGCTGTGGGGGGGAGCACTGGCAGTGCTGGCAGCGTGGGAAGCACTGGCAGTTCTGGCAGTGTGAGGGGCGAGAGCACTGGCAGTGCTGGATGTGGGGGGAGAAGTGTCAGTTCTGGCAGTGGGGGGAAGCGCTGGCAGTGCTGGCTGTGGGGGAGAACTGGCAGTGCGGGCTGTGGGTGAGCACTGGAATTGCTGGGTTTGGTGTGGGCACTGGAACGGTTGGCTTGAGGGGGCAATGGTATTGCTGGAAGTGCAGGCTGTGGAGGGCACTGGCATGGGTGGCTGTGGGAGGGGATCATTGCAAATGGTGGCTGAGGGAGGGACACTGGCAGTGCTGACTGTGTGGGGGCGAGAACACTGGCAGTGTTGGCTGTCGGGGACCTGGCAGTGCTGCTGTGGGTGGAGCACTGGAAGCACTGGCTATGTGGGGGGCAGAAGCACTGATAGTGATCGCTGTGGGGGCAGAACTGGCAGTGCTGGCTGTGGGGGAGGGAGTACTTGTGCTGCTTGCTCTGGGAGGGGGCAGCACTAGAAGTGCTGGCTGTGGGTGGGCTCTGTCAGTGCTGGCTGTGGGGTGGGGCACAGGTAGCGCTGGCTGAGGGGTGGTGCACAGGCAGCGCTGGCAGAGTGGGTTGGGAGCACTGACAGTGCTGAATTTGTGGGGGCACTGGCAGAGCTGGCTTTCTGGGGGGGCACAGGGAGTGCTGGCTTTGCGGAGGGAGCACTGGCAGTGCTGACTGTGGATGGAGGAGCACTTGCAGTGCTGGCTGTGTGCGGGGCGGAAGCACTGGCAGCGCTGGCTGTGTGGAGAGCACTTGCGGTGCTGGCTGTGGGGGAGAACTGGTGTTGGTAGCTGTCGGGAGATCATTGACATTGCTCGCTGTGGGGGGCACTGGCAGGGCTGGCTTTGGCGGGTACATTACTGGTTACGGGGGAGCACTGTCAGTGCTGGCTGTGGGGCGAGCACTGGCAGTTCTGCATGTGGGGGGAGTCCTGGCAGTACTGGCTGTGGAGGGAGCGCTAGCAGTGCACGCTGTGGGCGGGGAGCACTGCCAGTGCTATTTTTGGGTGGCACTAGCAGGGATGGCTATATGGGTACTGTCAGTTCTGTCTGTGGGGTGAGCACTGGCAGTGCTGGCTTTGGGAGGAGCACTGGCAGTTCTGCCTCTGGGGTGGAGAACTGGCATTGCTGGCTTTGGCGGGAGCGCTGGCAGAGCAGGTTGTTAACGGGGAGCACTTTCAGTGCTGGATGTGGCAGGGCCACTGCAGGTGCTGGCTGTGTTTGTGGTGGGAGCACAGCCAGTGCTGGCTTTGGGTGGCACTGACAGGTATAGCTGTGAGGGGGCATATACATTGCTCTGTCACTGCTGGCTGTGGGCGGGCTCTGTCAGTGCTGGCTGTGGGCGGGCTCTATCAGTGCTGGCTGTGGGCGGGCTCTGTCACGGCTGGCTGTGAGCGGGCTCTGACAGTACTGGCTGTGGGCGGGCTCTGTCAGTGCTGGCTGTGGCCGGGCTCTATCACTGCTGGCTGTGGGCGGGCTCTATCAGTATTGGCTGTGGGCGGGCTCTGTCAGTGCTGGCTGTGGGCGGGCTCTATCACTGCTGGCTGTGGGCGGGCTCTATCACTGCTGGCTGTGGGCGGGCTCTGTCACTGCTGGCTGTGAGCGGGCTCTGTCACTGCTGGCTGTGGGCGGGCTCTGTCAGTGCTGGCTGTGAGCGGGCTCTGTCACTGCTGGCTGTGGGCGGGCTCTGTCAGTGCTGGCTGTGGGCGGGCTCTATCAGTGCTGGCTCTGGGCGGGCTCTGTCACTGCTGGCAGTGAGCGGGCTCTGACAGTACTGGCTGTGGGCGGGCTCTGTCAGTGCTGGCTGTGGCCGGGCTCTATCACTGCTGGCTGTGGGCGGGCTCTATCAGTATTGGCTGTGGGCGGGCTCTGTCAGTGCTGGCTGTGGGCGGGCTCTATCACTGCTGGCTGTGGGCGGGCTCTATCAGTATTGGCTGTGGGCGGGCTCTATCACTGCTGGCTGTGGGCGGGCTCTGTGACTGCTGGCTGTGAGCGGGCTCTGACAGTACTGGCTGTGGAGTGGGGCACAGGCAGTACTGGTTGAGTGGGTTGGAAGCACCGGCAGTGCTTAATGTGTGGGGGCACTAGCAGATCTGGCTTTGTGGAAGGCACTGTCAGTGCTGGCTGTGAGGAAGAAATGGCAGTGCGGCCTGTGAGAGGGAGCACTGGCAGTGCTGGCTGAGGGGGAGCACTGGCAGTGCTGGCTGAGGGGTGGAGAACTGGCAGTGCGGCCTGTGTGGGGTGCACTTGCGGTGCTGGCTGTGGCGGGATAACTGGTATTGGCCGTAGTCCGGGGATCATTGACAGTGCTGGCTGTGGGGGGGGGGGGGGGTGGCACTGGCAGGGCTGGCTGTGGCGGGCACTGGCATTGCTGGTTACGGGCAGCACTGGCAGTGATGGCTGTGGGACGAGCACTGGCAGTTCTGCATTTGGGGGGAGTACTGGCAGTATTGGCTGTGGGGGGAATGCTGGCATTTCTGCCTCTGCCGGGGGGGGGGGAGAACTGGCATTGCTGGCTGTGGGGGGAGCGCTGGCAGAGCATGTTGTTAACGGGGAGCACTGGCAGTCGGGCGTGCACGGTCCGTGCTGGCTGCTGGAGGAGCACTAGCAGTGCTGGCTGTGGGAGGAGTACTGGTCGAGCTGGCTATGAGGGGGGGGGGGGGAGAACTGGCATTGCTTGCTGTGGGGTAACACTGTTAGTGCTGGCTGTGAGGGAGTGTGCACTGGCAGTGAAGGCTGTGATGGGAGAACTGGCAGTTTTGTCTGTGGAGGGAGCACTGGCAGTGCTGGATGTGGGGCTAGCACTTACAGTGCTGGCTGTGGAGGCTCTGGCTTTGTTGCCTGTTGTATGAGAACAGGCAGTGTAGGCTGTGGGGGTGCACTGGTAGTGCCTGCCCTGGCGGGAGCACTGGCAGGGCTGGTTGTGGGGTGCATTGGCGGTGCCGTCTATGGGGGTGTACTGGCAGTGCTGTCCGTGGGGTAGCACTGGTAGCGCTGCCTGTGAGGGCTCTGGCACTGCTGACAGTGGGGGGATCGCTAGCTCAGCTGGCTGTGGGGGCACACTGACAATGCTGGATTTGGGGGAGGGAGCACTGGCAGAGCAGGCTGTGGGCGTTGGGGGGGAAGAGCATTGTTGGCTGCGGTGAGGTAGCACTGGCAATGCTGGCTGTGGGGGGCAGCTAAAGTGCTGGCACTGGAGGGAGCACTGGCAGTGCCGGCTGTGTGGGAACACTGGTAGTTCTGTCTGTGGGGGGAGCATTGGCAGTGATGGCTGTGTTGAGGGAGCAATGACAGTGCTGGCTGTGGGGCGGGGCCCTGGCAGTACTGGCCTGGGGCACTGGAAGTGATGGCTGTGGGGGAGCACGCGCAGTGCTGGATGTGGGGGAGCACTGGCAGTGCTGGCTGTGGGGCGGAGCACTGGCTGTGCTGGCTGTGGTAGAGCACTGGCAGTTGTGGCTGTGGGGCGAAGCACTGGCAGTGCTAGCTATTGGGGACCACTGTCAGTTCTGGCTGTGGGGCGGTGCACTGTCTGCGGGGGAGCACGGGCGGTGCTGTATGTGGGGGGGAGCACTGGCAGTGAGGGCTGTGGGTGAGTGAGCACTGGAATTGCTAGTTTTGGTCTGGGCATTTATTGCGCTGGCTTGAGGGGGCAATGGCATTGCTGGAAGTGTTGGCTGTGGTGGGCACTGGCATGGGTGTCTGGCTGTGGGGCGGTGCACTGTCTGTGGGGGAGTACGGACAGTGCTGTATGTGGGGGGGAGCACTGGCAGTGAGGGCTGTGGGTGAGTGAGAAATGTAATTGCTAGTTTTGGCATTGCTGGAAGTGTTGGCTGTGGTGGGCACTGGCATGAGTGTCTGTGGGAGGGGATCATTGCAAATGCTGGCTGTGGGAGGGGCACTGGCAGTACTGGCTGTGTGGGGGGCGGAAGCACAGACAGTCATCGCTGTGGAGGTAGCACTGGCAGTGATGGTTGTGGTTGGTGCACTGGCAGTGCGGGTTGTTGGGGGAGCACTGGCAGCGCTGGTTTAGGGGAGGGGCACTTTCTAAGCTTTCTCTGGGGGTGTGGGGGCAGTACTGGCAGTGCTGGGTGGTGGGGAGCAATGGCACTGCTGGCAATTGGGGAAACACTGGAAGTGCTGGCTGTGGGCGGGCTCTGCCAGTGCTGGCTGGCGGTTGGGTCACAGGCAGTGCTGGCTGATTTGGTTTGGAAGCACTGGCAGTGTAGAATGTGTGGGGGCACTGGCAGAGCTGGCTTTGTTGGGGCACTGGCAGTGCCGGCTGTGGTGTCATAACCCCCACCGGGACCACAGGGAAACCATTATCGATCCCACCATGGGAACTGTGCATCACGTGCTTCTCTCTCTCCACTGCCTTTATCCTACTCTTTATTATCAGGACTACTCAATCCCCACACCTCCTCCATTTGGCCCATCGCTATCACTCATTCTATTTGGTTCCCGACTTGGTTACTGAAGCCATGCCACCATAGTGCCTATTAGTAAAATCCATTAATGTCTATCTGTGCCTGTGGTGAATGTAATATGATAATTCACACTATGTCTTTGTAAGCGCAGTAGCATTATCCGACCACTAGAGGGAGTAGTTCTGGGAATGCTCAGGAGCTTGTACAGGGCTCCACAATTGGCTCCACCCACGACTCCTCCCCCTAGAGCTGCTGTATAAATTCCGTTCATAGAGTTTACAGGACAGAAGGAGGCCATTTTGCCAATCGAGTCTGCACATCCTCCCCTTGTGTGTGTGGGTTTACTCCGGGTGCTCCGGTTTCCTCCCACTGGCAGTGCTGGATGTGGGGGTAGCAATTCCAGTGCTGGATGTGCGGGCGGGGGAGGGGGGTACTGGCAGCTCTGCCTCTGGGGGGTGAACTGGCTTTGCTGGCTGTGGGGGGAGCGCAGGCAGAGCAGGTTGTTAACGGGGAGCACTGCCAGTGCTGGCTGTGGGAGGGTCACTGGAAGTGCTGGCTGTAGGGACATCGGCAGTTCTGGCTGGGGGGGGAGCACTGGCAGTGGCGGTCAGCACTGGCAGTTCTGGCTCTGGGGGGCACTGACAGGGATGGCTGTGAGGGGGCATGGTCCTTGCTGGCAGTGCAGGCTGTGGGGGATGCTGGCAGTGCTTACTGTGGCAGGAGCGCTGGCATTGGTGGCTGTGGGACGGGATCACAGACAGTGCTAGCTGGCGGGAGCACTTACAGTGCTGGCTGTGTGTGTGGTGCTCTGGAAGTGCGGCCTCAAGGCCGTGTGCACTGGCACTGCTGCCTGTGGGGTGTAGCACTGGCAGTGCTGGATGTGGGGGTAGCAATTCCAGTGCTGGATGTGGGGGCACTAGCTGGGCTGGCTGTGGGGGGCACTGGCAGTGATGGAAATGGGGGTAGCACTGGGAGTGCTGGCTGTGGGGGGGGGGGAAGCACTGGAGGTACTGGCTGTGGGTGAGCATTAGCAGTGCGGGCTGTGTGTGAGTGATCACTGGAATTGCTGGCTGTGAGGGGGGAGTGGCATTGCTGGAAGTACTGGCTGTGGGTGGGGATCATTGCCAATGCTGGCTGTTGGAGGGCACTGGCAGTGTGGCTGTGTGGGGGGCAAGAACACTGGCATGCTGGCTGTAGGGAAAAATTGGCAGTGCAGCTGTGGGTAGTACACTGGCAGTGCTGGCTGTGGGGGTGGGAGCAATCCACAAACTAATTCCACTAACCAACGCTCTCCCCATAGCCCTGTTTCAATCCCAAACTAACCCAACTGCTTCCCTCTCTCCCTCTAGCCCTGTATCAATCTCCAAACTAATTCCACTGTCCCAATCTCTCCACATAGACCTGCACCAATCCCCAAACTAATCCCACTACCCCACTCAATCCTCATCGCCCTGTATCAATCTCCAAACTAATCCGATTGCCCCATATTATCCCCAACGCCCCGTATTAATCCCCAAACTAATCCCACTGTCCCACTGTCCCCATATACTGTATCAGTCCCCCAAATTATCCACCTCTTCCCACAGCCCTATGTCAATCCCCAAACTAATGCCATTCTCTCCACAGTGCTTTGTCAATCTCCAAACTAATCCCACTGTCCCGCTTTCTTCGTAGCCTTGTATCAATCCCCAAACTAATCCCACTCTCCCCAAAGCCCTGCGTCAATCCCCAATACTAATCCCACACTTCCCATAGCCCTGGTTCCATTCCAACCTAATCCCACTCTCCCACAGCCTTGTGTCAATCCCAAACTGATCCCACTCTCCCCGTAGCCCTGTGTCAATCCCCAAACTAAACCCACTCTCCCCACAGCCCTTTATCAATCCCAAACTAATACCAATGCCCACTGTCTCCAGAGCCGTCGATTGATCCCAAAACTAATCCCGCTGTCGGCGCTCTCCCCAAGACCCGCTTTCAATTCCCCCATTTAAATACAATTTAGAGTGCACAATTATCATTAATTTTCCTATTCAGGGTCAATATCGTGTGGCCAATCCACCTACCCTGCAGATCTTTGGGATTTTGGCTGAAACAGGGCCAGACACCGGGGGAACGGGCAAACTCCACAGTGACAGTGAACCAGAGCCGGGGTTCGAACACGGGTGCTCAGCACCGCAGGATGCAATGCCAACCACTGTTCCACGTGCCTCCCCTATCAATTCCCAATTTAACCTGACTGCCCCACTCTCTCATTAGGCCTCTGCAAACTCCAAACGAAATCCAGCTCCCCATAGCTGTGTCAACCCATAAATTAATCCCATCTCTCCATAACACTGTCATCTCCCCATGTCCCTGCCTAAATCACAAAACTAATCTAACTGCACTGTACATTAATCTGCAAACTAATTCCATTTCCCGGCTCATAGAACATAGAACAGTACAGCACAGAACAGGCCCTTCGGCCCTCGATGTTGTGCCGAGCAATGATCACCCCACTCAAACCCACGTAGCAATCCTATACCCGTAACCCAACAACCCACCCACCCCAACCTTAATTGATACAGGGCAATGGGACAAAACTTATCTCACTGCCCTACACTCTCCGCAGAGCGCTGTATCAATCCCAAACTAATCCCACTGCCCCACTCTCTCCCCATAGCCTGTATCAATCCATAAACTAATCCCATTGCCCAGCTCTAGCTGCATTCCCCTGCATCAATCCCAATCAAATCCCATTGTCCCACGCTCTTTCTATAGCAATGCGTTGATCCGCAAACAAATCCCACTATTGCCGAGTATCAATCCCAAACGTATCTCACTGACCCACTCTCCCCATTGCCCAGGTCAATACCCTTTACTAATCCCACTCTCTCCATAGCCCTCAGTCAATCCCCAATACTCATCCCACTAACCGCATAGCTCGATGTCAATCTGCAAACTAATCTCACTCTCCCCACAGCCCTGGGTCAATTCTCAAACTAATCCCACTCTCCCCATAGCTCTGTGTCAATCCCCAATACTAAGACCACTCTCTGCGCAGCCCTGTATCAATCCCAATACTAATTTCACTGATACACTCTCTCTGCAGCGCCCTGTATCAATTCCAAACTACTCCCACTGCCACACTCTCTCCCCATAGCCCTGTATCAATCCCCAAACTAATCACACTGCCCCACTCTCTCCCCATAGCCCTGTATCAATCACCAAACTAATCCTACTGCCTCCTCTCTCCCTATAGCCCTGTATCAATCCCCAAACTAATCACACTGCCCCACTCTCTCCCCATAGCCCTGTATCAATCCCCAAACTAATCACACTGCCCCACTCTCTCCCCATAGCCCTGTATCAATCCCCAAACTAATGCCACTGCCACACTCTCTCCCCATAGCCCTGTATCAATTCCAAACTAATCCCACTGCCACACTCTCTGCCCATAGCCCTGTATCAATCCTCAAACTAATCCCACTGCCCCACTCTCTCCCCATAGCCCTGTATCAATCCCCAAACTAATCCCACTGCCCCACTCTCTCTCCATAGTCCTGCATCAATCCAAAACTAACCCCACTGCCTCACTCTATCTCTATAGCCCTGTACCAATCCCCAAACTAATCCCTCTGCCCCACGCTTTCCCCATTGCACTGTATCAATCTCCAAATTTATCTCACTGACCCATTCAGTGCCCATAATCCTGTGCTAATCCTAACTAATCCCATTGCCACACTCTCTGGCCATAGACCGGTGTCAAGACCAGACTAATCCCACTGCCACACTTTCTCCCCATAGCCCTGTATCAATCCGCATACTAATCCCACTGCCGGCACGCGCTCCATTTTCCTGGATCAATCCCAAATTTATTTTACTGCCCCGCAATCTCCCTCTAGCAATGTGTCACTCAGCAAACAAATCCCACTGCACTGCTCTCTTCCCATAGCCCAGTGTCAATCCCAAACTTATCTCACTGGCCCACTCTCCCCACAGGCCTGGGTCAATACCCAAAATAGTCCCACTCTTTCCATAGTCCTGTGTCAATGCCTAATAATAATCCCACTGCCTCACTCTCTACTCATTTCCCTGTATTAAACCCAAACAAATCCCACTGCCCCACTTTCTGCCTATAGCAATGTGCCATTCCGCAAACGAATCTCACTGCACAATACTCTACCCATACCCCTGTATCAATCGCAAATTTATATGACTGCCGTGTCCTCTCCCCACCACCCTGGGTCAATACCCAAAATAATCTCACTGCCCCCCATAGCCCTGTGCCAATCCCCAAACTAATTCCACTGTCCCACGCCTCGCCATAGCCCTCTATCAATCCCCAAACTAATTCAAATGCCCTGCTCTCTCCCCATAGCACTATATATTACCCAGACATTCCATCTCCCGGCTCTCGCTCCATTGCCCTGCATCAATCACCAAACTAATCTCACTGCCGCATTGTCTCTCCATAGGACTGTATCAAACCCAATCTACTCCCACAGCCCCATTCTCTCCCCATAGCCCTGTATCAATCCCAACCTAATCACACTTCCCCACTCTCTCCCCATAGCCCTGCATCAATCCCAAACTAATCTCATTGCCCAGCTCGAGCTCCATTGCCCTGCATCAATCCCATTCTAATCCCACAGAACCACTCTCGTCCTATATCAATGCGTCAATCCGCAAACAAATCCCAATGCATTGCTCTCTTCCCATACCCCTGTATCAATAGCAAATTTATCTCACTGATCCTCTCCCCTCACAGCCCTTGGTCAATACCCAAAATAATCCCACTCACTCCACAGCCCTTGGTCAATTCCCAATACTAATGCCACTCTCCCCATAGCCCTGTATCAATCCCCAAACCACTCATACTCTGCCCGTAGCACTGTATCAATCCGCATATTTGTCCCACTCTTCCCCAGCCCTCTGTTAAACCCCAATACTAATTCCACTCTCACCATAGCCCGGTGTCAGTCCCCAATAATAATTTCACTCTCCCCGCAGCCCTGTATCATTCCCCAATACTAACCTCAGTGCCCTAGACACTTCGCATAGCCCTGTATCAATCCCAAACTAATCCCACTGTCCCACTTTCTCCCCATAGCACTAAATCAATCACCAAACTGATCTCACTGACCCATTCTTTCTCCAAAACTCTGTATCAATTCCAAACTAATCCCACTACCCCACTTTCTCCCATAGCCCTGTATCAAGCCCAAACTAATCCCACTGCAACACTGTCTCCCCATAGCCGGGTATCAATTCCCAAACCAATCCCATTGCCCAGCATTCGTTCCATTGCCTGTATCAATCCCAATCTAATCACACTGCCCACGCTTTCGCTTTAGTAATATGTTACTTCGCAAACAAATCTCACTGCACTTCTCCCTCCCCACAGCCCTGTATCAATTCCAAATTTATCTCACTGACCCACTTTCCTCACAGCCCTGGGTCAATCCACAAACTAATCTCACTGCCTCAATGTCTCCTCATTGGACTGTGTCTATCCGATACCAATCCCACTGCACAGCTCTCTCGACAGAGCCTGTGTCAATCCCAAACAAATCCAACTGCCCCACATTGCCCCTATAGCAATATGCCAATCCGCAAACGAATTTCACTGCCCCATAGCCCTGTATCAATCCCAAATTTATCTGACTGCCGCGTCCTCTCCCCACACCAGTGGGTCAATACCCAAAATATTCTCACTACCCACTCTCGTCCCATAGCCCTGTATCAATCCCCAAACTAAACCAAATGCCCTACTCTCTCCGCATAGCCCTGTATCAATCCCCAAACTAATTCCATTTCCCGGCTCTCGCCCCATTGTTCTGTATCAATCACTAAACTAATCTCACTGCCCCAGTGATTCCCCATAGGCCTGTTTCAAACCCAATCTACTTAACTGCCCCACTCTCTCCCCATAGCCCTATATCAATCCCAAACTAATCCCACTGCCCCACTCTCTCCCCATAGCACAGCTCTAGCGCCATTGCCCTGTATCAATCCCAAACTTATCTCACTGACCCACTCTCCCCATAGCCCAGAGGCAATCCTCAAGACGAATTCCACTCTCTCCATAGCTTTAAATCAATCCCCAATACTCATCCGACTCACTCCACAGCGCTGGGTCAATCCTGAAATTAATCCCACTCTTCGCACAGCCCTCTGCCAATCCCCAATACGAATCTCACCACCCCCATGGCCGTGTCTGTCCCCAATAATACTGCCACTTTCCCCGCAGCTCTGTATCAATCCCCAATACTCATCTCACTGATAGGCTCTCTCTGCATAGCCCTATATCAATTTCAGACTAATCCCACTGCCTCGCTCTCTCCCCATAGCTCTGTGCCAATCCCAAACTAATCCCACTGCTCCACTCTCTCCACAGAGCAATGTCTCAATCCGCAAACTAAACTCGCTGCCTCATACTCTCCCCATGGACCTGTATCAATCCCCAAAATAATCTCACTCACTCCTCAGCCATTGGCCAATCCCCAATAGTAATCCCACTCTCCCTACAGCCCTGGGTCAATCCCCATACTAATACCACTCTCCCACGAGCCCTGTATCAATCCCCAATACTTAACCGTCTCTCTCCATAGCCCTCTGTCAATCCACAATACTCATGACACTGTCCCCACAGCATTGGGTCAACCCCCAATAATAATCCCACTATTCCCATTGCCTGAGCCAATCAGCAGACAAATCCCACTCTTCTCACAGCCCTGTGTCAATCCCCAATACTAATCTCACTCTCCCCATAGCCCTGTGTCAATCCCCAATACTAATACCACTCTACGTACAGCCTGTGTCAATCCCCAATTCTAATCCCAGTCTCCCCATAGCCCTGTATCGATCCACAAACTAATCACGCTGTCCCACTCTCTCCCCATAGCCCTGCATCAATCGCTAACTAATCCCACTGCCCAGCTGCCTCCCCACAGCCCTGTATGAATCCACAAACTAATCCCACTGCCCCACTCCCTCTCCATTGCACCTGTATCAATCCCAAACTAATCCCACTGAGTCACTCTCTCTCCATGGACCTGTATCAATCCCATACAAATCCCACTGCGTCACTCTCTCTCCATAGACCTGTATCAATCTCTAAACTAATCCCATTGCCCGGCTCTCGCTCCATTTCTCTGCATTAATCCCAATCTAATCCCACTGCCCCACGCTCTCTCTCTATAGGAATGTGCCAATCCGCAAACAAATCCCACTGAACTACTCTCTGGATAATTTGGGCTCATTCTGGGGTAGATCGGACCTCTACAAACAGGATGGTCTTCACCTGAACCAGAGGGGTACCAATATCCTGGGGGGGAGATTTGCTAGTGTTCTTCGGGGGCGTTTAAACTAATTCAGCAGGGGGATGGGAACCTAAATTGTAGTCCCAGTTTACAGGATGTTGAGAGTAGTGAGGTCAGGGATAGGGTTAAGAGTTCGAAAGAGGGCACCGGCAAGCAAGACGCTGGTTTGGAATGTGTCTACTTCAACGCCAGGAGCATCCGGAATAAGGTGGGTGAGCTTGCAGCATGGGTTGGTACCTGGGATCTCGATGTTGTGGCGATTTCGGAGACATGGGTAGAGCAGGGACAGGAATGATTGTTGCAGGTTCCAGAATTTAGATGTTTCTGTAAGAACAGAGAAGATGGTAAAAGAGGAGGGGGGGGGGCTGGCATTGTTAATCAAGGAAAGTATTACGGCGGTAGAAAGGACGTTTGAGGACTCGTCTACTGAGGTAGTTTGGGCCGAGTTTAGGAACAGGAGAGGAGAGGTCACACTGTTGGGAGTTGTCTATAGACCTCCGAATAGTTCCAGAGATGTAGAGGAAAGGATTGCAAAGATGATTCTCAATAGGAGCGAGAGTAACAGGGCAGTTGTTATGGGGGACTTTAACTTTCCAAATATTGACTGGAAATACTATAGTTCGAGTACTATAGATGGGTCAGTTTTTGTACAGTGTGTGCAGGAGGACTTTCTGACACAGTATGTAGACAGGCCAACAAGGGGCGAGGCCACATTGGATTTGGTACTGGTTATTGAACCCGGCCAGGTGTTAGATTAAGGGTTATGGTGTTCGGGCCGGAAAGTGGAGCTGAGTCCACAAAAGATCAGCCATGATCTAATTGAATGGCGGAGCAGGCTCGAGGGGTCAGATGGCCTACTCCTGCTCCTAGTTCTTATGTTCTTATGTTCTTATGTAGGTGAGCACTTTGGTGATAGTGATCACAACTCGGTTATGTTTACTTTAGCAATGGGCAGGGATAGGTATATAACGCAAGGCAAGAATTATAGCTGGGGGAAAGGCAATTATGATGCTATTCGGCAAGATTTAGGATGTATAGGATGGGGAATGAAACTGCAGGGGATGGGTACAATCGAAATGTGGAGCTTTTTCAAGGAACAGCTACTGCGTGTCCTTGATAAGTATGTGCCTGCCAGGCAGGGAGGAAGTTGTCGAGCAAGGGAACCGTGGTTTACTAAGGAAGTTGAAGCACTTGTCAAGAGGAAGAAGAAGGCTTATGTTAGGATGAGACATGAAGGCTCAGTTAGGACACTTGAGAGTTACAAATTAGCCAGGAAGGACCTAAAGGGAGAGTTAAGAAGAGCGAGGAGAGGACACAAAAAGTCGTTGGCGGATAGGATCAAGGAAAACCCTAAGGCTTTCTATAGGTATATCAGGAACAAAAGAATGACTAGAGTAAGATTAGGGCCAATCAAGGATATTAGTGAAAAGTTGTGTGTGGAATCAGAGGAGATAGGGGAAGCGTTAAATGGATATTTTTTGCCAGTGTTTACACTGGAGAAAGACAATGTTGTCGAGGAGAACACTCAGGTGCAGTCGTCCAGGCTAGATGGAATTGAGGTTCAAAAGGAGGAGGTGATAGCAATTTTGGAAAATGTCAAAATAGATAAGTCCCCAGGACCAGATGGTATCTGTATGGTGCTGTATCTGCCCTGGGAGTGTTTGATGGGGACAGTAGAGAGGGAGGTTTATTCTGTATCTAACCCCGTGCTGTACCTCTCCTGGGAATGCTTGATGGGAACAGTATCGAGGGAGCTTTACTCTGTATCTAACCCCGTGCTGTACCTGTCCTGTGAGTGTTTGTTTGGGATGCGTAGAGGCAGCTTTACACTGTATCTAACCCCGTGCTGTACCTGCCCTGGGAGTGTTTGTTGGGGACAGTGTGGAGGGAGCTTTACTCTGTATCTAACCCCCGTGCTGTACCTGCCCTGGGAGTGTTTAATGGAAACAGTATAGAGGCAGCTTTACTCTGTATCTGACCCCGTGCTGTACCTGTCGGGGGAGTATTCTGTTATTCTCCCGAACTTCTATGTCTCTGCATCTCTCTCCCTCTCTCTCCGGGAATCTGTCTGAACACAATTCACAATCAGCAGGCAGCTATTTTACCTTATCTAACGGTGGCCATTTTACATGAGCCCTTGGAAACAGCATTATTATGTATAGATCATCGTGCTGTACCCGCCTTGGGAGAGTTTTATGGGGAAGGTCTAGAGGGATCATTACTCTGTATCGAACCCAGTGCTGTACCTGTCCAGAGAGTGTTTTTTGGGAC
This sequence comes from Scyliorhinus canicula, assembly GCF_902713615.1. Taxonomy (NCBI): domain Eukaryota; kingdom Metazoa; phylum Chordata; class Chondrichthyes; order Carcharhiniformes; family Scyliorhinidae; genus Scyliorhinus; species Scyliorhinus canicula. Next base: position 1,135,173 of record NW_024055728.1, read on the forward strand.
AGTGGAGAAGGATCTGTACTCTGAATCCAGCCCCTGTTTCTCCTTCCACTCTTGCTGTCTACAGATATTTCCCAGCTGGGTTCACGCAATACAGGCAGCAATGTATTGTAGATTTTGGAACTGCCACAAATGTTGTCAAATGCACTGCAAGGCGTACCTCACAATGTTTCAATCTTACAGAGAATCTGTCAGCCCATAGGGACACCATTTCTTTAGAAGGGGATTGATGCATCAAGTTAAAATAGTTCTGTATTAAAGTTTAAAATAACCAGTCATTTTCTGTGCAGCTTTTGGGATCTGTCAGTGGAATTTACTTCAAACAGGCAAGTGATAACAAGTGTATGGAGAACTGATTAAAAGTGTTGATTAAAACTTCCTGCATTATGTAAATATGTGAGATCTATTTAGTGTTGGGAAATGCATTCAGGATCAAAGAATGTCTTTGTTAACTACAGTAGACTGAGAACCGTGAGGATTCACAACTTCCATGTGCTGTGAGAGGATTCTTGAACAAAGGCCAATTATTCAAACACTTCAGACACGTGAAAAAGCTACAGCATCATTGAATACACATGCAGATGGTATCAGACATTTGAAAACAGAGTTTAAAATTATGATTGAAATAAATAAGAGCCCCCCTGGCATTTGGTGCATTTTGAGTTCTGCTTTTCCAAAAAATAAACATGGCTATCAGCAATGAAAAATGCCTTGGACAGGACAGAGGGATGTTGACTCCGTATTTAATCCCAGACAGTATTTGGTGGACAGTGTAGATGAAGCTTTACTCTGAAACACTGGAATTTAGTTTAATGGATGATTATATCAAACGCTTCAGAATAATAATTGACATTGTACATCTCGTGTGTGTCTCAGTGTCAGCACTGAAACATGTACAGCACAATCTCATCCTGTTTCTGCGTCTATCTCTATCTCTCTCTCTCTGAAATTAGCTGGTCCATTTCCTAAATTACCACTTTTCAAAAGGCTCCATTGCCTGTGAACTGTATAGAGGGCCGAGACTTAAATGCAGACAGTGAAGCAGCTGCTGTTTGTGGGCAGCATTTATCATGGAAAGGAGACGGGAAATTCAGCAATCCATGCGATAATGGTGGGCACGGGAGGCAGAAACGCTGTCCGTGTGCAGTTTTCACATTCTCCCCGTGTCGGCGTGGGTTTCGCCCCCATACAATAGACATGTACAGGTGAGGTAGACTGACCAGGCTAAATTTCCCCCTTATTAGAAAACAATACTCTAAATGTATTTAAAAGAAACAGTGAGGGGGCAGCATGTGGCGCAGTGGTCAGCACTGGGACCGCGGCACTGTGGAAACGGGTTCGAGTTCCGGCCCTGTGTCAATGCCGGTGTGGAGTTTGCACATTCTCCACATATCTGCGTTCATTTCACACCCACACCCACAAACCACAAACCCATTTCTCACCCACAAACCAAAGATGTGCTGGTTAGCTGGATTGGCCACGCTCAGCTGACCCTAAATTGGAAAAGAGAAAATTACTCAGCGTCTCTAATTGTTTTTGAAAATTCAGTGAGCGCGATGGAGCTTGTGTGTGAGGGATATGTTTATCAGCAGGAGAAGGAGGGCTGAGTTAGAAAAGTCACTTCATAGCATAATTACAGCAGGATCACTGTCGACGCAAACATGTCTTTGGACTGTCACACAAACCCACACTGGATACATATCTGTGCTCTTTTAATAAAAACCTGCGTATAAAAACAACCCCAATCAACCCAAGGGACAGAGGGAAAATTGGATATACAATTGGCTTAATGGTAGGAAGCAGAGGTGGAAGGATGCTTGGCAGACTCGAGACCTGTATGTGCCTCTCTGTCTCTCTCTCTCTCTTTGTCTCTCTCTCTCACCCCTTCTGTTTCTCTGAATATCTATCTATCTATGTCTATCTCTCTCTCTGTCTTCTCTGTTTCACTTTGTCTCTGTTTGTCTGTATCTCTATTTCTATTTCTATCAACTCAGTCTTTGCGTCGCACCTTCCCCCACTTTCGCTCTGTTTGACATTCACCCTCTCTCTCTGCCTCTATCTCTCTATGTTCTGTCACTATCTCTGTCCGTATCCCTCTCTCTGTCTCGTTCCCGCTCTCTTGCGCTCTTTGTCTCTGTCTGTCTATCTGCCACTCTCTATCTTTCTCCCTCTCTCTTCCCGTTTGACTCTCCCGCTCTCTGTCTCTCTCTCTCTCATAGAATTTACAGTGCAGAAGGAGGCCATTCGGCCCATCGAGTCTGCACCGGCACATGGAAAGAGCACCTTACCCAAGGTCCACACCTCCACCCTTTCACCATAACCCAGTAACCCCCCCAACACTAAGTGCAATTTTGGACACTAAGGGCTATTTAGCATGGCCAATCCACCTAACCTGTACACCTTTCGACTGTGGGACGAAACCGGAGCACCCGGAGGAAACCCACGAAGACACGGGGAAAACGTGCAGACTCCGCACAGACACTGAATCAGAGACCGGATTGAACCTGGAACTTCGGCGTCGTGAGGCAGCAGTGCTAACCACTGCGCCACCGTGCTGCCTTTCCTCTTTCTCTGTCTCGTGCTGCCTCTGTATCTCACCGCCCCCCGCCCCCCTCTCTCTCTCGGTCTCTCTCTCCCTCTGCCTCGCGCAGTCTCTCTGCCTCTCCCCATCTCTCCCGGTCTCTTTCTGCCGGTGTTTCTTTTCTCTATCTGTGTCTCCGATTTCTCTCTGCATCTCTCTCTCTTTCTATTTCTCTCCTTTTCTTTCTCACTCTACTCTCTCTTTGTGCCTCTCTGTCTCTATCGCTCCGTTTGTCTCTCCCTGACTTGCTGTCTTTCTCTTTTTGTCTGCCTCTCTCTATCTCTTTCTCTCCGCGTCACTCTGTCTCACCCTCTACCTGTCTCTCTCTTTCTCTCTCGGTCCCTGTCTCTCCACCTGTCTCTATGTATCTCACTGCGTCTCTCTCTCTATCTCTTGTCTGTATCTGCCTGTCTATCTCTCTTTGTTTCTCGCTCTATACCTTTCAACTTCTCTGTCTGTCTGTATCTATCTCCCGCGTTCTCTCTCTCTCTTTCTCTCTTTATATATATATATATATATTAGACGGAGATCTGACAACTCGCCGCTGATCTTCGTCTCGCCGTCCTGACTAAGTGTCGGGATCGCCCGCCTGCGCGGACCCCTGTCTACGGCCCGAATGTATCATCCCATCGGGGGATGTTTAAGAAACGTGAAGTGACCAGCTAGAAGATGGAGACAGAGTTGGAGACGAGAAGCGGGAGGGTGAAGAGTCGGAACTGGGTGGGAGCCCGTCACACCTCGCGCGGAATATTTTGTGGAAGACCCTGGAGGAGGAAGCCGCAGGTTGACGGTGGGGACGCCGGAGGCGGTGCAGAGCCTCCCCACTCGCCGCGGAATCCAGCCTATGTGTCTATTACGGTCACTGACCCAAGTAGTCGGTCGGAAACTGGGCCGAAACCGCCATGAGGCTGTGCGGAAAGATACCGTACTTCAGAAGTGATCCAACACGGCGGCACAGTGGTTAGCATTGCTGCCTGTGACGCTGAAGACCCGGGTTCGAATCCCGGCACTGGGTCGCTGTCCGTGTGGAGTTTGCCCGCACTGCGTGGCATTCTCCCCGTGTCTGCGTTGGTTTCATCCCCACAACCGAAAGATGTGCAGGATAGGTAGATTGACCACTCTAAATTGCCCCTTAATTGAAAAAAATAATTGGGAACTCTAAAACTTAGAAAAAAAAGGAGTGATCCTACAAAGCGACGATGATATGTTAGATTACAACAAAACTTTATTAATACAGCATGAAAATAACTTTAACATCACATAAGCCAATAAGCCTTACAGTTATCCGTTAATTAATGCAGCAACACAATACCCCATTAACAGTTACCGTAACTCCCAGAAAAACATCAAGAAATAAAAGCCCAATTCAGCTTTTGGAGAAAATGTATAGTCCATTCTACCCTTCGAGCCTTCTCCGATCTTCATTGTGATCTTGGCTGATGATCCAACTCAGTCACCAACCGGGAAGCCAGGTGGCGCAGTGGGTTAGCACTGCTGCCTCATGGCACCGAGGTCCCAGGTTCATCCCGGCTCTGGGTCAGTGTCAGTGTGGAGCTTTCACATTCTCCCCGTGTTTGCGTGGGTTTCTCCCCCACAACCCAAAGATGTGTAGTGTAGGTGGATTGGCCACGCTAAATTGCCCCTTAATTGGAAAAAAATGATTCGGGCATTCCACGTTTAAATTATAACTCAGTCACCTGTTCCCCACCCCTTCAAATTCCATTGCATCAAGTGTTATATCTAACCGCTTCTCGAAAACATACAATGTTTTGGTCTCAATTGCTTCCTGTGGTAGCGAATTCCACAGACCAACCGATATTTGAATGATGAAATTGCTCCTCATTTCTGCCCTAAACGGTCTACTCCGTATCCTCAAACCAAGACCCCCTGGTTATGGAAACTCCCACCATCGAGATTTTCCATCCTGCATCTACCCTGTCTGATCCTGTTCTAAATTCGTAGGTTTCTATAAGTCCCTCCAACATTCGTCTGAACGCCGCGGGATAATACAATCCTAACTGACTCCATCTCTCCTCCAATGTCATTCATGGTATCTCAGGAATTGTTCTGGTAAACCTTCCCTGCTCTCACTCTGGTGCTAAACCGACCATCTTTACATGAGGAGGCAAACAATCTCCCAGTCGTGGCCTCACCAAGTCAAAGTAGAGGGGGAAGAATAGCTTCCACCTGTTGATGTGTAGCAGGCTGGAGCAGAGGGGGTGAAAGTCCTGATCCTTTTCCTATGCAACAGACTCTTGGGTGGGAGGGAGGTGGGAAGGTGTGCTCAAAGAAACTTCCTATTGCCTCCACGGGCGGGCGAGGTTGGCTCCCTTGCGCAGTACCCCCCAGTAGGCGTCCTTGAACTGCCGGTTCATTATGGCGTAGAGGATTGGGTTGATGCAGCTATTCAGCCAGGTGAAATTGCCGGCCACCATATGGACGAGAACGGGGGCCCGCTTCTTCCCGTCCACCACATGCAGGAAGCAGAAGGGGAAGTAGCAGGTCACGTAGTCCAGGAACATGGCGAAGCACATGCGGGTCACCTTGCGAAACGCCGCTGTTGCTCCTCTTGGCCTGGCAGCTGGAGGTCCCGCTTTCCCCGGCCTGGAGGGCGATTTCTCTGCCAGCGGCTGCGATCTCAACGCTGGTGGCATCAGTCGACCTGGTGGGCGCCTCCCCGGAGAGGGAGTTGGCGCTGGGCCCGTCGGCGATCCCGCTGTCTGCAGCGGATACCCCTGCCCCCGTTGGCTTCCTCCCGCGACCATCGCCCTCCAGCCGGTACCCCTCCAGTGCCTGGGAAGCCGCCTTCACCTTGCGATGGATGAGGAAGTAGAAAATCCCAATGCAGCTCAGCCCAAGTCCAAACATGAAGAACATGAGGATGGTGGTGTAAGGCCTCCCTCGCTCCCGGTGGAAGCTGCAGGTGCAGACAGGCGGCAGGAAGACATAAATATTCCAGAGGGGCCCGAAGAGAGTCAGGCCCAACAGCCAGGGCAGGGCCAGGAAGAAGGGCATCGTGCGGCGGGAGTAGACACGGTCGAACCACCGGGCGTCCGAGATGAGGACGAAGCGGCTCATGGCGATGAGGATCAGGCTGAAGATGGAGACAGCGTTAGCCACAAAGAGGATCAGGCCGAAGACACGGCACATGCCCTCACCCTGGCGCCAGGCGAAGTGGATGAAGGTGTCTGTCGTCACGGGCTGGAGGAAGGCGCAGTAGATGAGGTCGGCCACTGTCAGGTTGAGGATGAGCACGTTGAGGCGGGTGCGGATGCTCTTGTCGGTGGCAAAAGCCAGCAACGTCATGACGTTGCCTACGGTCCCCACGGTAGTCACCAGGATCCCCAATAGGGCACCAAAGTAGCGGTAGTTGACGACAGCCGGGTGGCAGGTCAGGTTGCTGAAGGACGAGTTGGGATCCATCGAGCTCCCCTTATGGGAAAGACCAAAATCGGAGACCACAATTGAAAATTACAATCCAAAAATACCAATTGAAGACCGCAATGGACGACCACAATCGAAGACCACAACCGAAGACCACAACCGAAGAGGAAAAGAGCTTCTTGAAATAGGAGACCAGCAGTGATGGCGCCTGGATCCTGCGAGTACAATGGTTGTGACTCTTTCCCTGCCTGTGCTCGGTACTTGCTCGGAGCCCCTTTATAGTGCTGCGAGAGAGTGTTAGCGCAAACAGTTCCTCTGACGTCAAGTTTGTTCTAGAACTCCTTCCCTTTTCTGAACCTTCTTCTCCAAATCACTCAGAGAGGGAGGGAGAGAGAGACGTAATTTCCACGGCCCACAATTTGGCAATACTGCAACCATTCCGCTAAATGCTCAGGGGGTTTACAGTCAGATCCCAAACTACGAGTTCAATGTGTATACTATAGAGAATAACAGCCCCTGTGTATATTATAGAGAATAACAGCCCCTGTCTATATTATTGACAAAACAGCCCTTGTGTATAGTATAGAGAATAACAGGCCCTGTGTATATTATAGAGAATAACAGTCCCTGTGTGTATTATAGAGAATAACAGCCCCTGTGCATAGTAAAGAGCATTGCAGTACCTGTGTATAATATAGAGTAACAGCGCTGTGTATATTATAGAGAATAACAGTCCCTGTGTATATTATAGAGAATAAAGGCCCCTGTGTATATTATAGAGAATAATAGTCATGTGTATATAATAGAGAATAACTGCCCCTGTGTATATTATACAGATTAACAGCCCCCATATACATTGTAGAGAATAACAGTCCTTGTGTACATTCTAGAAAATAACAGCCCATGTGTATATTATAGAAACTAACAGTCCCTACCCTGTGTATATTATAGAGAATATCAGTCCCTATGTATATTATAGAGAATGACAGCCCCTCTGTCTATTACAGAGAATGACAGTCTGTGTATATTATAGAGAATAACAGACCCTGTTTATATCATAGAGATACATTCCCTGTGTATATTATAGAGAGTAACAGTCCCTGTGTATTGTAGAGAATAACAGCCCCTGTCTATATTATTGACAAAACAGCCCTTGTGTATAGTATAGAGAATAACAGGCCCTGTGTATATTATAGAGAATAACAGCCCCTGTGCATAGTAAAGAGCATTGCAGTACCTGTGTATAATATAGAGTAACAGCGCTGTGTATATTATAGAGAATAACAGTCCCTGTGTATATTATAGAGAATAAAGGCCCCTGTGTATATTATAGAGAATAATAGTCAAGTGTATATAATAGAGAATAACTGCCCCTGTCTATATTATAGAGAATAACATTCTGTGTGTATATTATGGAGAATAACAGCCCCTTTCTATATTTTAAAGATTAACAGTATGTGTGTATATTACAGAGAATAACAGTCTGTGTATATTATAGAGAATAAGACGCTGTATATTTTGAAAATAACACCCCCTGTGTATATTATAGAGAATACCAGTCCCTGTGCATATTATAGACAATAACAGTCTCTGTGTATATTACAGACAATAACAGGCCCTGTGTATATTATAGACAATAAAAGCCCCTGTGTATATTATAGAGAATAACAGTATCTGTGCATATTATAGAGAATAACAGCCCCTGTGCATATTATTGACAAACACAGCCCGTGTGTATTATAGAGTATAACAGTCCCTGTGTATATTATAGAGAATAACAGATCCTGTGTATATTATAGAGAATAACAGCCCCTGTGTATATTATGGAGGTTACCAGTCCCTGTCAATATTATAGATAATAACAGCTCATGTGTATATTGCATAGAATAACAGCCCCTCTGTATATTATAGAGAATAACAGTTCCTGTGTATGTTATAGAGAATACCAGTCCCTGTGTATATTAAAGAGAATAAGTCGCTGTGTATATTATAGAGAATAACTGCCCCTGTGCAATAGCTTCCCGAAAGGATGTACCAACCCCAGCCGCAATTCCGAGAGGGCAGCTGAGTTCAAACAGACTGTTCCCCAGCCGTGGTTATGAGAGAATCTGGGCCCCCGAGTGCCCGTCACGAGACCGCTGAAGCATCCGCTCCAGCTGGTCAGGTTTCTTGCAGGGGCTGCAGCGCCTGCTGCAATTGTGAAATACATGTCAATGTGTTTCCTGCTCAGGAGAAACCGCTGCTGGTGACCTACGTCCGCCTTTCCTCATTTCAATCTGCACAAAATTACACCATTGCTAACAGGAAACTCCAGTTTCTCCCAATCATTCTAAATGCGGAGAACAAAGAACAAAGGAACTTCGGCCCTGTACAAACCCCTGTGCATCAATGGGGCCGAGGTGGAGATGGTTAGCACTTTCAAATTCCTAGGGGTGCCCATCACCAAAAATCTGTCCTGGGCCATCCATGTCGACGTTATCACCAAGACAGCACAAGAGCACCTATACGTCCTCAGGAAACTAAGGAAATTCGGCATGTCCACATTCACCCTTACCAACTTTTACAGATGCACCATAGAAAGCATTCTATCGGGCTGCATCACAGCCTGGCATGGCAGCTGCTCGGCTCAGGACCGCATGGAACTTCAGAGAGTCGTCAAAACCGCCCAGTCCATCACACAAATCTGCCTCCAATCCATGTACCCCATCTAAACCCGCTGACTTGGGAAAGCAGGCAGCATAATCAAGGATCCTTCTAACCCGTCTTACTCACTTTTCCAACTACTTCCATCGGGTAGGAGATTCAGAAGTCTGAGAACACGCACGAACAGACTCAGAAAAAGCTTCTTCCCCACTGTCACCAGACTCCGAAATGATCCTCTTATTGACTGACCTCATTAACACTGCACCCTGTATGCTTTATCCCATGCCAAGGTTTATGCAGTTACATTGTGTATCTTGTGTTGCCCTATTATACATTTTCTTATATTTTCTTGAATTTTGTTCAATTCCCTTTTTTTCCCCATGAATGATCTGAATAATCTGTTGATCGGCTCGCAGAAAAATACTTTTCACTGTACCTCCGTACAGGTGACAATAAACAAATCCATACCTCCAAAACTGTGCTGTCCATACGGCCTGTGTAACCGAAAATGTTCTACAATTCCGAGTTCGCTTTCCCTCTATTCTCATCCTGCTCATATATTTGTCACTCCAATACATCACTATCGTTGCTTCGTCCACAAATTCATGCGGCAGACAGTTCTAGGCTCCCACTATTCTCTGTTCAAACCCCCCCCCCCCCCCCCTCGCACGTCACCATTAATCGTCGCCCCTCGCACCATAAATCTACTAATTAAAGCTTCCACCCTGGGAAAAGGCTTCTGACTATCTAGTCTGTCTGTTAAATCTCCCTCCCCTGTCTCTTCCCTCTCTCTCCTCTCTCCATTCTCTCCCTCTCCCCACGCGCTTCACTCTCTCTCCCATCCCTCTCCGCTCTGTCTCGCCTCTCTCTATCTCCTCTCTCTCAGTTCTCTCCCCTTTCATATCTCCACACTCTCGCCTCCCTCTCCTTGTTCTCCCCATTTCTCCTCTCTGTCCGCACTTTAGCTTCTCTCCCGTCACTCCCATGTCTCCCTCTCTCATTCCGCTCTCGGTTGTCACCTTTCCTCTTCTCTCCACTCTTCAATCTCTCTCCCCTCTCCCCTTACCACGTCTCTCTTTTTTCTCCTCTCTCCCATCTCTCCACTGGGGCTGGTTTAGCACCGTCCGCAATCAGTGGCTTTGAAAGCAGACCACGCCGGGCCAGCAGCACGGTTCAATTCCCGTACCTGCCTCCCCGAACAGCCGCCGGAATGTGGCGACTATGGGATTTTCACAGTAACCATTTGAAGCCCACTTGTGACAGTAGCGATTTTCATTTCATTTAATTTCATTTCGCTACCCTCTCTCTCCTCTCTGTCTGCCATCGATGTCCTCCCCTCTCCTTTCCATGCACTCCCACAGCACTCTCCTTTTTCTCCTCTCTCCATTGTCACGCTCCTCTCTCTCACCTCTCCCTCACACCTCTCTCTCCTTTCTCATCTCTCTTCCCCTCTCTATGTCAATCTATCTATCATCTATCTATTTATCTATCCCTATCTATCTCACTCTCTCTCTCTGTTTCACTTTCTGTCTCTGTTTCTCTATATCTATCTATGTCTATATCTCTCAGTCTCTCTCTCTCTCTCTCTCTCTCTCTATCCTTATCTCTCTGTCTCTCTCATTCTCTGTGTTTCTCTGTCTCTCTCTCTCTCTGCTTCACTCTCTCCTCTCTGTCCCTCTCTCGCTGTTTCGCTTTCTCTTTCTCTCTGTTTCACTCTCTCTCTCTGCCTCTCTGTCTCTCTATACATTTCTATCAACTCAGTGTGAAAATATTTACCCTTTATTCTCAAGCTATGACAGCTAATTCTCGATTTCCCCTCGGGAACATTCTTTCTCAATCTACCCTGTCTAATCCTCTTAGAGTTTGTCGGTTTTTACAAGCCACCTACACACCTCCGCCGCACTTCTAAACTCCAATTAATAAAATCCTCACCGACAGTTTCTCCTCATATGATAGCCCCACCATTCCGGGAAGCAGCCTGGGAAATATTGGCTGCACTCCTTCCGCAGCAAGAACATCCTCTCCAACTGTTAGGACGATGGATGTCAGGTCGAAGGGATCGGAACAAGCAGGTGCAAGGCCGTGCAGGGGGTGTCAGGTAGCAAGTTGTTCTCTGGCCCCAGAGGGGTTGAGGAAGCTCCCATCGCCGGACAGGTTTGCGGGGGCTCCGTGGTTAGCACCATGGCACACAACAGCTCCATGGATTCCGGCTCTATTCTGCCCTGGGGTGACCGACAGTCTTTGTGGAGTTTGCAAGTAAACCCCTGATTCTGTGTGGGTTTCCTCCCACAGTCCAAGACGTGCCGGTTCCGTGGAGTGATGCGGATAGAGCGGGGAGGGGGATGTATCTGGGTAGAACACTCTTCAGATGTCGACTCGATGGGCCTAATGACTTCCTTCTGCACTTTACAAATGTTGTGGATTTCAAGAAGAGACAGATTGCCGCCAATTGTGCCCTCCTCCCATTACTCCAGCTGGGGTCAAACCCAAGGTTCGTTCTAACCGTAGCAAGGCCTCCCAACTCTCAAACCCCAAACGCCTGAGCGACAAAACCCAATCTGCCGCTGTGGTCACCGGGCAGGTCGACGTACCCAAACGTCCGAGAATACCTGCAACTTTCAGGAAAGTATTCTGCATCCTCGCACTCCATGTGTGCACACACAATGCCAGGAGCATATATAGACATATCATAGAATTTACAGTTCAAAAGGAGGCTATTCGGCCCATCGAGTCTGCACCGGCTCTTGGAAAGAGCACCCTACCCAAGATCAACACCTCCAACCTCTCCCCATAACCCAGTAACCCCACCCAACACTGATGGCAATTTTGGATACTAAGGGCAATTTATCATGGCCAATGCACCTAACATGCAGATCTTTGGAATGTGGGAGGAAACCGGAGCACCCGGAGGAAAGCCAAGCACCCGGAGGAAACCCACGCACACACGGGGAGGATGTGCAGACTCCGCACAGACATTGACGCAATCTGGAATCGAACCTCGGACCCTAGAGCTGTGAAGCAATTGTGCTATCCGCAATTCTACCGTGCTGCCCATAAAATGATGAACGGCTGGACCTTGGGGAGCATCGATTACCATCGGGACAATTGTGTACACAGGTTCCATAAGGTAGCAGAGCAGGTGGATACAATGTTAAGAAGATATATGGCACTCGCCTTTATTAACTGCGGCGGAGGGAGATTATGCTGGCACGGTGTAAAACTTTGGTGAGACCACAGTTAGAGTATAGTGTGCAGTTCCATATTATACGGGGGATCGGTTACACTGGCTGGGTGCAGAGGAGATTTACCAGGATGTCGCCTGGGCTGGAGATTGTTGGTGGAAAGAGAGATTGGATAGTCTGGGGTTGTTTTCGTTGGAGCAGAGGAGACTGAGTGGGAACATGATTGAGATATTTAAAATTATGAGAGGTACAGATGGAGTGGATAGGAAGAAACCTCCGTGGAGGTCTGACCGAGGGATAGGGACCGACAGTGAACAGGGGACATAGATTTAAGGGACAGTAGTTTCAGAGGAGATGTCAGGAAGAACATTTTTACCAGAGGGTGGTGGGAGTTTGGAGATTGCTGCCTGAAATGGTGATGGAGGCAGGAACACTCATCATATTAAAGAAGGGTTAAACATAAATATGAACATAAAAAGACAATTAGTGCAGGTGGACACCATTCCGTCCTTCCATCCTTTATGAACATTCAATGCGATCATAGCTGATCGTACAGATTTCAGTATCCGACTCCCGCTTTCTCTGCATACCCGCTGATCCCTTTAGTGTCAAGGGCCACGTCTCGCTCACTCTTGAATATATCCACCGAACTGATCCCTCAGCTTTCTGTCGTGGAGAATTACACAGGTTGAAAATTCTTTGATAGAACAAATGCTTCCTCATCTCAATCCTGAATGGCTTATTCGTTATTCCTAGGCTTTCCTCCCTCGTTCTACTTGTCCTCAGCACTGAGAAGATTCTTTCCCCCATCTTGCCTGCCCAGTTCCATCAGGATTGAAGATACTCTCTGAGATCTCCTTTCATTCGTCGAAACTCCAGTGAGTACAAACCCAGTCGATCCAGTCCTTCTTCATATGTCAGTCCTACCATCCGGGGAATTAGTCTAGTGGACCTTCTTTGGACAACTCCAATGGCAAGAATGTCCTTCTTGACACTAGGAGAACAAAACTGCACACAATAATCAAGGTGTGGCCTCACAAATGCCCTGTATAACTGCAGCAAGACATTCCCACTCCTGTACTCAAATCGTCTCGCTATGAAGGCCAGCATGCCAATAGAGTTCCTCACCACCTGTTGGCTCTACATGCCAACTCCCCGACTGTTCCACTCTGACACCCAGGTCTCGGTGCAATTTCCCTTTTCCAAATCTGCCACCTTTCTGATAATAATCTGCATTCCCCTTTTCCCAGCAAAGTGCATAACCTCACATTTATCCATTATATTGCATTTGCCAAGTATTTCCCCACTCAGCCAGCCTGCCGAAGTCATCCTGAAACCTCTTTGCATCCTCACTGCATCCACTGTCACCTAGCTTCCTGCTGTCTGCAAATTTGGAGGCATTGCATGCAATTCCTTCGTCCACATCATCAATATCTATTGTGAAGAGCTGAGGCCCGTGTACAGTTCCAGTCCACCTTTCGCTTGTTTAGACCACCACTCGGAGCACAGTGCGCAGTTCCTATCTCCGTATCCCTCAGTTAGACCCACACTCGGAGCTTCGTGCACTGTCTGGTCTCCGAGTCCCTCGGATAGACCGACATTTGAGCTCCCTGCACAGTTCCGGCCTCCATGTCCTTCGGTGATGCCTACACTCGAAGCACTGAGCAGAGTTCCAGTCTCCGTGTCCCTCGGTTATACCCGCACTCAAAGCACCGTGCACAGTCCCGGTATCTCTACCCTCAGTCAGACCACACGCGGAACACCGTGCACAGTCACGGTATCTCTACCCTCTGTCAGACCACACGCGGAGCACCGTGCACAGTCCCGGTGTCCCTATCCCTCAGTCAGACCACACTCGGATCACCGTGCACTATTCCGGTCTCTGTGACCCCCATTTATACCCACACGGACCACGCTACAGAGTTCCGGTGTCCCTATTTCTCAGTCAGACCACACTCGGAACATAGTGCACAGTCCCGGGTGTCCCTATCGCTCAGTCAGACCACACTCGGAGCACCGTGCACAGTCCCGGTGACCCTATCCCTCAGTTAGACCCACACGCGGAGCACCGTGCACTGACCCGGGCGTCCCTATCGCTCAGTCAGACCAAACTCCGAGCACCGTGCACAGTCCCGGTGTCCCTATCCCACAGTCAGACCCACACTCGGAACAGCGTGCACAGATCCGGTATCTATATCTCTCGGTTAGACCCACACTCGGAGCACTGTGCACAGTCCCGGTTTCCGTATCCCTCTGTCAGACCCACACTCGGAGCACTGTGCACAGCCCCAGTCTCCGTGTCCCTCCGTTAGACCCACACTAGGAGCACCATGCACATTGTACCCTGGAGCTGTGAACCAACAGTGCTAACCGCTGTACTACAATGCTGCCCAGAGCGCCCGGAGGAATCCCAGACATCCACTTGGAGAACGTTAACTGATAGAAAAACTTGATAAATATGTTGCCTGTTGTCTCGAAAATAAATCAACTTTTTAAACACCTGCGTTTCCCAAACTGGTGCTGTTATAAGCGGGATGGGAGGCTGTCCTGCTGCGCAGCACTTGAAGCCGCACAGACCAGGCGCTGAAGGCCGCAGGGTACCGCGCCGAGAGGAAGGTTCATCGCATGATCCGCGCACAGGTAATTTATCCACTTTGAATCGGCTGACTGCTGTGGGCACAGTACGAAGTCTTACAACACCAGCTGAAAGTCCAATAGGACTGCACAATGACATCAATACGTTTCATCCCACCATCAGACTCACCATGGACTACTCTCCAGAATCGGCTGCATTCTTAGACATATACATCTCCATCAAGGACGGTTACCTTTACTGCAAGCCGACGGATAACTTCACGATTCCCCACTTCCACGGCATCCACCCAAAACACATTAATGAAGCCACCCCCAATCCGCAAACCCTCCGTATACACAAGTTCTGCTCAGAAAAGGAGGAACGCAACGGACAGCTGCAGACGCTAACTGACGTCCTAGTAAGAAAGGGATACGGCACTCGACAGTTCAAATGTGCCACAACAAGAAACCGCACAGACCTCCTCAGAAGGCAAACGTGGGACACAAACGACAGTGTTCCCTTCATCATTCAATACTTCCGCTCAGCGGATAAATTACGACATCTTCTTCGCAGCCTTCAACACATCATCGATGAAGACGAATATCTTGCCAAGGTCATCGCAACACCCCACCGTCTGCCTGCAAATAACCGTGCAACCTCAAATAGACCATTGTTTGCACAAATTACCCAGCCTTCATGAGAACAGCGACCATGGCACCACACAACACTGCCGTGGCAACCTCTGCCTGATAATCGGCATGGCAACCATCTTTACACATGCGAACACGCGGGTCATACTCTTGTGACTCGGCCAACGTTGTCTGGCTCATACGCTGCAGGAAATGATGCCCCAAGCTGTGGTGCATTGGCAAGACCATGCAGATGCAATAATGGATGAATGGACTTCGCGCGACATTCACCACACAGTAATGATCCCTTCCCGCCGGGGAACACTTCAACAGTCATGGGCACTCTGCCTCTGATCTTCGGGTAATCGTTCTCAAATGCAGCATTCAGAACGTGCGACAACGCAGAATCGCCAAGCAGAAATTGTTAGCCAAGTTCCGCACACATGAGTACGGCATCAACCGGGACCTTGGATTCATGTCTGATTACATTCACCCCCACCCCACCACCACCATCATTTGGCCTGGGCTTCCAAAAACCAAAACAACAAACTGCCCTGGCTTGAGACAATTCACTCCTCTAAACCTGTGATTATCCGTCTCTCCAGTCGGTCCGGCTGGAGCTGTAATGACTTAATTACCTGCAAATACTCGCATTCTAAGTGTCGTCTTGCACCATTGTCTTTGTCTATATATATTGTTGTGGAACCCATCTCTTCCCTCACCTGATGAAGGCGATGTGCTCCGAAAGATAGTGATTCGAATCAAGCCTGTTGTTATTTAACCTGGTGTTGTTAGACTTCTTACTGGGAAAATTAAATCAGCTGTATTCTTCCCGATCTTTCTGAACCAGGCATATACTGACCCCTGTCCAAACAATCGTGTACCATCCTGAATAGAATCGGGCTTGTTGTACGTTAACTCATTACCCCCCTCTGTAGAACATTTCCACCGTACCCTGACAACAGTTCTTTCATTTGCCAGCCACGCATCTTTGTGTTTCTTAAGGAAAATAAGAAATATCTAGAATGGTTACTCGTTGTCTGTTCACGTTGCACAACCGAAAACGTGGTGGACTGGTTTGCGAGAATTGTTTCAGAAATGCAATTAAAAATCATGTACAGTTTAATTATGTAATAAAGAGCAATCAACTTTGATTTTAAAAGAGAAGTTAACCATTATCAAAACTGACTTATTCTATGAAAAAGGTGAGAAAAATAGACACGTCCCCATTCAGTGGGTGTAATATCTGAAAATCATGAGAAGGCCTTCTAGGAGGCATCGCACTGTAACATTTGATTTAGAGAAGAACGTGTACTCATGGGGAATCAATTGGGGATAGAATATTGAGTGCAAAACACAAGATCCTGCTAAATTTATTCACAATAGTGTCTGTTCCATAGGGATAGAAAGCTCCTGCTTAAAATTTCCATTGTGGATTAGGAGCTGGGATTCGAAAGTATAATTTCAAAATTGATAGCTGCTATATTTAATTCCAATGAAACCTATCATAAAATACAAGAACACGTCAGACTTGATCGACAGAGCAAGCAGCAGCGGAGAGGAGAGCCAGGATAGCAGACCAGGAACAAGGAACAAAGGACAAAATAATAACATAATAATAACAGCTTATTGCCACAAGTAGGCTTCAATGAAATTACTGTGATAAGCCCCTAGTCACCACATTCCAGCGCCTGTTCGGGGATGCCGGTACGGGAATTGATCCTGCTTTGCTAATCTTGTTCTGCATTAGATGCCAGCTGTTTAGCCCACTGTGTTAAACCATCCCCAATGCAGAACATGAACCGGCCCTTCGGCCACCAAGCCAGTACCGGACATGATGCCACACTTGGGAATCTGGGAAATTTGTCATGGAGGGGCACTATAGGCGGAGGGGAAGTTATTCAGATTAGGCCCTGATCATTCGTCGGGGAAGTAATTATAAAATGGGCTGTTCATCAGGGAGGGGAGTTCATCATTATGGGGACTGGCCAGACGGAGAGAAAATTAGTCATGGGAGGGACTTCTCATAGGCAGTGAGAGTAAGTGCAGGCGCGGTTCACAGGGGAGGGAAATTAGTCAGGCTAGGGCCCTTCAAAGGGAGAAGGTAGTTAATCAGTATAGGGGCTGCGCACATGGACATGAAAATTGGTCAGATGGGAGCTGTTCACAAAGAACGGATTTAGTCATGGGAAGGCCGTTCACAGGGACATGGGTCTGGGTTGGGACTTTTCACAGGCAGCGGAATTGGTCAGTGTTGGGACACAGGAAAGTGCAATTTGTCAGGATAGGGTTGATCACAGGGAGTGGGAAGGAGTTAGGATAAGGGCTCCTTACAGGGACACAGAAACAGGCACCGTAGGTGTTGTTGATAGGGAGTGTGAGCGAGTCAGTGTACGAGCTGTTCATATGGAGGGGGGATTAGAGAGAGTAAGGGCTGTTTTTTTCGGATGGAGCATCCGGGAGTTTAGCGGCTGTTCACAGGGACGGGGCATGCACTAGTGCAGTAGATTTTCAAAGGGAGGGTGAATTGGTCTAGCGTAGATGCAGTTCACAGTGAGGGGCAGGTAACATCGAGGACGAATTGGTAAGGGTGGGGCTGCTAACAGATCCGAGAATTTAGTCAGATCCGAGAATTTTCAAAGGGAGAGGGGAATACATCAGGTGAGGGACATTCAACTGGGAGGTGGAATCAGTCAGGGTAGGTGCTGCTCACTTCGAGGGGAATCGGTCAGGATAGGTGCTGTTCATAGCGAGGGGAATTAGTCAGGGACGGTATTGTTCACAGAGAGGGTCATTAGATAGTGTAAGTGCTGATAAAAGCATGAGGATTAGTCAGGGGAGGGACTGTACAGAGCGAAAGGAATTAGGCAGCGTAGGTGCTGTCAGAGAGACGTAGT
Organism: Scyliorhinus canicula; assembly: GCF_902713615.1. Lineage (NCBI taxonomy): Eukaryota > Metazoa > Chordata > Chondrichthyes > Carcharhiniformes > Scyliorhinidae > Scyliorhinus > Scyliorhinus canicula. Next base: position 1,153,061 of record NW_024055728.1, read on the forward strand.
AGTCAGGTTAGGTGCTGTTCACCGAGAGTCGAATGAGTCAGGGCACGGGCTGTTCACAGCGAGGGGAATTGGACAGTGTAGGCGCTGTTAACAAAGAGGGATATTACTCAGGCTGCTGTTCACAGCGAGGACTATTAGACAAGGCAGCGGCTGTTCACAGGGAGGGGTTTTATTCAGGTTCGGTGCTCTTCACAGTGAGGGATATTAGTCAGTATAGGTGCGCTTAACAAAGAGAGGTATTACACAAACTGGAGGTTGTTCACAGGGGAGGACTATTAGTCAGTGCACGGGCTGTTCAGAGGGAGGCGTATTAGACAGGTAGGTGCTGTTCACATCGAGGGGAATTAGTCAGGTGAGGTGTTGTTCACAGCGAGAGGAATTAGTCAGGTTAGGTGTTGTTCACAGCGATAGGAATTAGTCAAGTTAGGTGCGGTTCACAGCGAGGGGAATTAGTCAGGTTAGGGGCTGTTCACATCGAGAGGAATTAGTCAGGTTAGGTGTTGTTCACAGCGAGGGGAATTATTCAGGTCAGGCGCTGTTCACAGAGAGGAATTAGTCAGGTTAGGGGCTGGTCACAGCGAGGGGAATTAGTCAGGTTCGGTGCTGTCCACAGCGAGGGGAATTAGTCAGGTTAGAGGCTGTTCACAGCGAGGGGACTTAGTCAGGTCAGGGGCTGTTCACAGCGAGGGGAATTAGTCAGGTTAGGTGTTGTTCACAGCGAGTGGAATTAGTCAGGTTAGGGGCTGGTCACAGCGAGGGGAATTAGTCAGGTTAGGGGCTGTTCACAGAGAGGGGAATTAGTTAGGTTAGGTGTTGTTCACAGCGAGTGGAATTAGTCAGGGAGGGGGCTGTTCACAGCGAGGGGAATTAGTCAGATTAGGGGCTGTTCACAGCGAGAGGAATTAGTCAGGTTAGGTGCTGTTCACAGCGAGAGGAATTAGTCAGGTTAGGGGCTGGTCACAGCGAGGGGAATTAGTCAGGTTAGGGGCTGTTCACATCGAGGGGAATTAGTCAGGTTAGGTGTTGTTCACAGCGAGAGGAATTAGTCAGGTTAGGGGCTGTTCACAGAGAGGGGAATTAGTCAGGTTAGGTGTTGTTCACAGCGAGGGGAATTAGTCAGGTTAGGCGCTGTTCACATCGAGAGGAATTAGTCAGGTTAGGTGCTGTTCACATCGAGAGGAATTAGTTAGGTTAGGTGTTGTTCACAGCGAGGGGAATTAGTCAGGGTCGGTGCTGTTCACATCGAGAGGAATTAGTCAGGCTAGGTACTGTTCACAGCCAGAGGAATTAGTCAGGCTAGGGGCTGTTCACAGCGAGAGGAATTAGTCAGGCTAGGTGCTGTTCACAGCGAGGGGAATTAGTCAGGCTAGGTGCTGTTCACAGCGAGGGGAATTAGTCAGGCTAGGGGCTGGTCACAGCGAGGGGAATTAGTCAGGCTAGGTGCTGTTCACAGCGAGAGGAATTAGTCAGGGTAGGTGCTGTTCACATCGAGAGGAATTAGTCAGGTTAGGTGCTGTTCACATCGAGAGGAATTAGTCAGGTTAGGTGCTCTTCACATCGAGAGGAATTAGTCTACTTCGGTGCTCTCCACAGCGAGGGGAATTAGTCAGATTAGGGGCTGTTCACAGCGAGAGGAATTAGTCAGGTTAGGGGCTGTTCACATCGAGAGGAATTAGTCAGGTTAGGGGCTGTTCACAGCGAGACGAATTAGTCAGATTAGGTGTTGTTCACAGCGAGAGGAATTAGTCAGGTTAGGTGCTGTTCACAGCGAGGGGAATTAGTCAGGTTAGGGGCAGTTCACAGCGAGGGGAATTAGTCAGGTTAGGGGCAGTTCACAGCGAGGGGAATTAGCCAGGTTAGGTGCTGTTCACAGTGAGGGGAATTAGTCAGGTTAGGTGTTGTTCACAGAGAGGAATCAGTCAGGTTAGGGGCTGTTCAGAGCGAGGGGAATTATTCAGGTTAGGTGTTGTTCACAGAGAGGAATTAGCCAGGTTAGGTGCTGTTCATAGCGAGGGGAATTAGTCAGGTTAGGTGTTGTTCACAGAGAGGAATTAGTCAGGTTTGGGGCTGGTCACAGCGAGGGGAATTATTCAGGTTCGGCGCTGTCCACAGTGAGGGGAATTAGTCAGGTTAGGGGCTGTTCACAGCGAGGGGAATTAGTCAGGTTAGGCGCTGTTCACATCGAGAGGAATTAGTCAGGTTAGGTGTTGTTCACAGCGAGGGGAATTAGTCTGGTTAGGTGTTGTTCACAGCGAGGGGAATTAGTCAGGTTAGGTGCTGTTCACAGCGAGGGGAATTAGTCAGGTTAGGTGCTGTTCACAGAGAGGAATTAGTCAGGTTAGGGGCTGGTCACAGCGAGAGGAATTAGTCTGGTTAAGGGCTGTTCGCATCGAAGGGAATTAGTCAGATTAGGGGCTGTTCACAGCGAGGGGAATTAGTCAGGTTAGGTGCTGTTCACAGAGACGGGAATTAGTCAGGTTAGGGGCTGTTCACATCGAGGGGAATTAGTCAGGTTAGACGCTGTTCACAGCGAGAGGAATTAGTCAGGTTAGGGGCTGTTCACAGCGAGGGGAATTAGTCAGGTTAGGCGCTGTTCACAGCGAAAGGAATTAGTCAGGTTAGGGGCTGGTCACAGCGAGAGGAATTAGTCGGGTTAAGGGCTGTTCGCATCGAGGGGAATTAGTCAGGTTAGGCGCTGTTCACAGCGAGGGGAATTAGTCAGGGTAGGTGTTGTTCACAGCGAGGGGAATTAGTCAGGTTAGGTGCTGTTCACAGAGACGGGAATTAGTCAGGTTAGGGGCTGTTCACAGCGAAAGGAATTAGTCAGGTTAGGCGCTGTTTACAGCGAGAGGAATTAGTCAGGTTAGGTGTTGTTCACAGCGAGGGGAATTAGTCAGGTTAGGCGCTGTTCACAGCGAGAGGAATTAGTCAGGTTAGGGGCTGGTCACATCGAGGGGAATTAGTCAGGGTAGGGACTGTTCACAGCGAGGGCAATTAGTCAGGTTAGGCGCTGTTCACAGCGAGAGGAATTAGTCAGGTTAGGGGCTGGTCACATCGAGGGGAATTAGTCAGGGTAGGGACTGTTCACAGCGAGGGGAATTAGTCAGGTTCGGTGTTGTTCACAATGAGGAGAATTAGTCAGGGTAGGGGCTGTTCACAGCGAGGTGTATTAGTCAGGTTAGGTGTTGTTCACAGTGAGGGGAATTAGTCAGGTTAGGGGCTGTTCTCAGAGAGGAATTAGTCAGGTTAGGTGTTGTTTACATCGAGAGAAATTAGTCATATTAGGTGCTCTCCACAGCGAGACGAATTAGTCAGATTAAGTGTTGTTCACAGCGAGGGGAATTAGTCAGGTTAGGGGCTGTTCACAGCGAGAGGAATTAGTCAGGTTAGGTGTTGTTCACAGCGAGGGGAATTAGTCAGGTTAGGCGCTGTTCACAGCGAGAGGAATTAGTCAGGTTAGGGGCTGGTCACATCGAGGGGAATTAGTCAGGGTAGGGACTGTTCACAGCGAGGGGAATTAGTCAGGTTAGGCGCTGTTCACAGCGAGAGGAATTAGTCAGGTTAGGCGCTGTTCACAGCGAGAGGAATTAGTCAGGTTAGGGGCTGGTCACAGCGAGGGGAATTAGTCAGGTTAGGCGCTGTTCACAGCGAGAGGAATTAGTCAGGTTAGGGGCTGGTCACATCGAGGGGAATTAGTCAGGGTAGGGACTGTTCACAGCGAGGGGAATTAGTCAGGTTAGGCGCTGTTCACAGCGAGAGGAATTAGTCAGGTTAGGGGCTGGTCACATCGAGGGGAATTAGTCAGGGTAGGGACTGTTCACAGCGAGGGGAATTAGTCAGGTTAGGTGTTGTTCACAATGAGGAGAATTAGTCAGGGTAGGGGCTGTTCACAGCGAGGTGTATTAGTCAGGTTAGGTGTTGTTCACAGTGAGGGGAATTAGTCATATTAGGTGCTCTCCACAGCGAGACGAATTAGTCAGATTAAGTGTTGTTCACAGCGAGGGGAATTAGTCAGGTTAGGGGCTGTTCACAGCGAGGGGAATTAGTCAGGTTCGGTGTTGTTCACAGCGAGGGGAATTAGTCAGGTTATGGGCTGTTCACAGCGAGGGGAATTAGTCAGGGTAGGTGTTGTTCACAGCGAGGGGAATTAGTCAGGTTAGGTGCTGTTCACAGAGACGGGAATTAGTCAGGTTAGGGGCTGTTCACAGCGAAAGGAATTAGTCAGGTTAGGCGCTGTTTACAGCGAGAGGAATTAGTCAGGTTAGGTGTTGTTCACAGCGAGGGGAATTAGTCAGGTTAGGCGCTGTTCACAGCGAGAGGAATTAGTCAGGTTAGGGGCTGGTCACATCGAGGGGAATTAGTCAGGGTAGGGACTGTTCACAGCGAGGGCAATTAGTCAGGTTAGGCGCTGTTCACAGCGAGAGGAATTAGTCAGGTTAGGGGCTGGTCACATCGAGGGGAATTAGTCAGGGTAGGGACTGTTCACAGCGAGGGGAATTAGTCAGGTTCGGTGTTGTTCACAATGAGGAGAATTAGTCAGGGTAGGGGCTGTTCACAGCGAGGTGTATTAGTCAGGTTAGGTGTTGTTCACAGTGAGGGGAATTAGTCAGGTTAGGGGCTGTTCACAGAGAGGAATTAGTCAGGTTAGGTGTTGTTTACATCGAGAGAAATTAGTCATATTAGGTGCTCTCCACAGCGAGACGAATTAGTCAGATTAAGTGTTGTTCACAGCGAGGGGAATTGGTCAGGTTAGGGGCTGTTCACAGCGAGAGGAATTAGTCAGGTTAGGTGTTGTTCACAGCGAGGGGAATTAGTCAGGTTAGGCGCTGTTCACAGCGAGAGGAATTAGTCAGGTTAGGGGCTGGTCACATCGAGGGGAATTAGTCAGGGTAGGGACTGTTCACAGCGAGGGGAATTAGTCAGGTTAGGCGCTGTTCACAGCGAGAGGAATTAGTCAGGTTAGGGGCTGGTCACATCGAGGGGAATTAGTCAGGGTAGGGACTGTTCACAGCGAGGGGAATTAGTCAGGTTAGGTGTTGTTCACAATGAGGAGAATTAGTCAGGGTAGGGGCTGTTCACAGCGAGGTGTATTAGTCAGGTTAGGTGTTGTTCACAGTGAGGGGAATTAGTCATATTAGGTGCTCTCCACAGCGAGACGAATTAGTCAGATTAAGTGTTGTTCACAGCGAGGGGAATTAGTCAGGTTAGGGGCTGTTCACAGCGAGGGGAATTAGTCAGGTTAGGTGTTGTTCACAGCGAGGGGAATTAGTCAGGTTATGGGCTGTTCACAGCGAGGGGAATTAGTCAGGTTAGGTGTTGTTCACAGCGAGGGGAATTAGTCAGGTTAGGGGCTGTTCACATCGAGGTGAATTAGTCAGGTTAGTGGCTGTTCACAGCGAGAGGAATTAGTCAGGTTAGGTGCTGTCCACAGCGAGGGGAATTAGTCACCTGAGGGGCTGTTCACATCGAGGGGAATTAGTCAGTTTAGGGGCTGTTCACATCGAGAGGGATTAGTCAGATTAGCTGTTCACAGCGAGAGGGATTAGTCAGGTTAGCTGTTCACAGTGAGCGTTATTCGTCTGGGTGGGTGCTGTTCATATGGAGAGGTATTATTCTGGGTAGCGCCTGTTCACTTGGAGTGTATTTTATCAGGGCAGGGGCTATTCACAGGGAGAGTTTGTTTCAAGGGGGAGATTAGGATGTACTTACAGAGTGAGAGCAAGTATGATTTATGGGTGTGGGTGAGTGAAATGGAGGGATGCGAGAGTAAAACTTGAGTAAGAGCGAAAGAACTTTGAGAGGGAGAGTGCAATTTAAAGATGCAGTTAGAGTTAGAGAAAAGGGAAGTTAGAGTGCCTTCAGACCTTCTGCGGGGAGTTACATGTGGATTGGGGGTTAGAGACGAGGGTGGTAAGAGTCCATGAGTTTGGGGGCAGTCGGAATTAGAAGGGGCGTTTAAAGCGGTAGGTGAATTCTGGGGCGTGTGAGAGTTAGAGGGAATTGGAAGGGGCGTGAGAGTTACAGGAAAAGGGAAGTTCGAGTGTGATGAAGGCGTGATAATACCGCAGAAATCAGGGGAAGGGCGTTTCCGAGAGATTTCGGGGCTGTCAGTGGAAGTTACGGGGTGTTAAAAATATGTCGGGGGCTTAGATGTAAAATGTGGGGCTGGATGGATTCAGGGTGTTCGACAGTCATAGGTAGTGTGCTTCAGAGTTAGGAGGTGTTTAGAGTTATTTATCAGAAGACAATTGAAGATAGTGGTGGGGCTAGGGTCATGTAGGTGAGTGGGAGTGAGAGGCCAGATGATGTTGTGGAGATCGGTGCAATTAAGTATGAGGTAGTTACGGGGAGTATTGAAAAACAAATTTCATTTTGGAATATGTTAGGGAGACGTTAAGGAAAACTTGCGGGGTTGGAGTGATGTCTGGGTGGGGGGGGGGGGACGTGGGCAAAATCTGATGGAGGAGAGAATCTGCTTGGGGAATCAGTGTTCTGGGAGGAATTTGGTCGAGGGACAATCTGGCGGAGGAGAAATTTAACCGCAGAATGAGATGCAATCTGGCTGTGCGGCGGACGAAACAGATTCAAGAAAAGACAAAGAGAGATAATAAGATCGAGGGAAAAGATATTTATAGACACAGGTTAGAGAGAAAAAGGAGAAAATGATGTGAGATAAAAGGACAAAGAGAGGGGAAGAAACACAAGGATAGAGAAATAAATAGAGGGGAAGTGAGAATAATACATAGAGAAAGATAAATAAAGAGCGTGACAAATGGATATGAGGTAAAATAGAGTGAATTAAGGTTGACATTTTATCTTCTGATGTTCAGACAATGGAAACTGTTGGTCATATCTCAGCAGTTATTCAGAATTCCATCTCATGTAGAATTCTCTCTCAGAATGTCGAAATGCTCAGAGGTGAAAGAAGACAGACTCTGACTGCAAGACATCCCTTACAGATATACACTGGGAAATAGGTGAAAAGCTTCTGCAGAACTGATCCGTGTGCTCGTGTGTTGATTCGTGTGTGAGTGACATAGAAAGAAGATGAATCACCATCCAGCCATCCCTTGCAATTTTTAGGCAAAGGCTCTCAGCTTTCCATGTTTCAAGGCTGATTAGGCACCGCAATTCAAAAGATACGGGACAGGTTCTTCCTCTAGCATGGAAAAACAAAAATGTCTCTGATTGTGTACGATTCTGCCTGGAAGCTGATCTGGAATCACCCAGCTTAACTGCCGGATCATACCTGATTTGATTTGACTTATTATTGCCACTTGTATTAGTAAACAGTGAAAAGTATTGTTGCTTGCATGCTGTACAAACAATGCATTCCGTAAATAGGGAAGAACGGAGATTGTGCAGAACATGTTACAGTTATAGCAAGGTGCAGAGCAAACATCAACTTAATACGAGGTAGGTCCATTCAAAAGTCCGATGGCAGTCGGGAAGAACCTGTTCTTGAGCCGGTTGGTACGTGACGTGGTACGGGCGGCAATGAGGAATGTCAGAAGATACAGCAGGATTTAGATCGTTTGGAGACTTGGGATGGCAGATGGAATTTAATCCGGACAAATGTGAGATAATGCATTTTGGAAGGACTGATGCAGGAAAGGAATATACAGTGAATGGTAGAACCCTCAATAGTATTGAAAGTCTGAGAGAACTATGTGTACAGGTCCACAGGTCACTGAAAGGGGCAACACAACTGGAGAAGGTAGTCAAGAAGGAGTACGGCATGCTTCCGTTCATTGGCCGGGGAATTCAGTAAACAAATTGGCAAGTCATGTTGCAGCTATATGGAACCTTAGTTAGGCCACACTTGGAGTGTAGTGTTCAATTCTGGTCGCCACACTACCAGAAAGATGTGGAGGTTTTAGAGAGGGTGAAGAAGAGATTTACCAGGATGTTGCCTGGTATGGAGAGCATTATCTATGAGGAGCGGTTGAATAAACTCGGTTTGTTCTCACTGGAACGACTGAGGTTGAGGAGCGACCTGATAGAGGTCTACAAAAGTATGAGGGGCATAGACAGAGTGGTTAGTCAGAGGCTTTTTCCCAGGGTAGAGTGGTAAATTACTAGGGGGCATAGGTTTAAGGTGCGAGGGGCAATGTTTAGAGTAGATGTACGCAGCAAGTTTTTTACACAGTGTAGTGGGTGTCTGGAACTCGCTGCCGGAGGACGTGGTGGAAGCAGAGACGATAGTGACATTTAAGGGGAATCTTGACAAATACATGAATAAGATGGGGATAGAAGGATACGGACCCAGGAAGTGTAGAAGGTTGTACTTTAGTCCGGCAGCATGGTCGGCACGGCTGTGGAGGTACGAGGGGCCTGTTCCTGTGCTGTACGTTTTCGTTGTTCTTTGTTCTTTGTGACCTCAAACTTTGGTATCTTACTCCTGACGGAAGAAGGTGGAATAGAGTATGTCCGGGGTGCGCGAGGTTCTTAATTATGCTGGCTGCTTTTCTGAGGCAGCAGCAATTATAGATAGAGTGAATGAATGGGAGGCCGGTTTGCGTGATGTACTGGGCTACAATCACGACCTTTTGTAGTTTCCTGCGGTCTTGTGCAGAGCAGGCTCCATACCAAGCTGTGGTACAATGTTTTATATGGTGCAACTGTAGAAGTTGGTGAGGGTCGTAACTGACATGCCAAATTTCCTTAGACTTCTGAGAAAGTAGAGTCGTTGGTGGGCATTCTTTACGATAGTCTCACATTGGGCGCACAAGGGCAGGTTGCTGGTGATCTGCACACCTAAAATCTTGAAGCTCTAGAGCCATTCTGCTTCATTCCCATTAATGTTGACAGGGGCCTCACGAGCAAGCTATTTACATACATTTTTAACAATGATTTCGAATCTTAACATTTCAATTCCTAACAAGTTATATTTGTTACGTTTTTCATTATTTTCTCGGGATTTAGTGCGTAATAAATCTACTCTTTCCGTGAATTATGAAAGGCTGGTTTCACTGACCAATTTTATGAACAAAAAGAAGGATTACCAAAAGTTACCCACGGCGGATGGGGTTCCTCTAAAATTATACTTGTTTCAAACAAACAAGGGCATTGAACAAGGAAGCTGCGACAACACATTCCACCTCACACGGGGCCATAGCAAATGTGGGATCCTGTATGGAAATTTAAAAATTTAGGGGCCTCTTCCGAGGACCGGTCATAACAGTCGGGAGAATGTGTAGAAACCTTATAAAATAATGGGTACACCAATAAAACCACTCTGAGCACTCTGCCACGTGCCACCCACCCTGCGAGATTTTTGGCAGTTGGACACGTCGGTGAAAAATAAACTGAAGGAAAGGGTCGTATTTAATCAGTGAAATGTTGGGATATGTTGAGGGACTGACGGATCTGGGTCACCTTGTACACCAGTCAGTTAAAGTGGCGAGGGGGTGCAGCAAACAGTTAAGAAGATCAATGATATCTTCGCCTTCATTGCAAGAGGGATTTAAATTCAGAAATGGAGATGTCTTCCTGCATTTACACAAGGCTTTGGTGAGACCACAGCTGGAGTATTGCGTACGTTATTGGTTTCCCTAACTCAGAAAGGGTATATGAGCCAGTGGAGGGTCAATTGGCTGATAGCGAGGTTACCGTACTGCCCTGCAAGGACAATGTGCTCCCCCCACAGCCAGTCCTGCCAGTGCTTCCCACACCACCCACAGCCAGCGCTGCAAGTGCTCCCCACCTCCCCACCCCCCACAGCCAGCACTGCCAGTGTTCACCCACCCTCCCACAGCCAGCACTGTCAGTGCTTCCCCATACAGCCAGCACTGCCATTGCACCTCCCACACTACACAGCCAGCACTGCCAGTGCTCCCCCCATACCCCACAGCCAGCACTGCCTGTGCTCCTCCTACTCCCCACACAGCCAGCCCTGCCAGTGCTCCCCACCCCCAGCCAGGCCTGCAAGTGCTCCCTCCGCCACCACAGCCAGACCTGCCAGTGCTCCCCATCTCCAGCCAGCCCCATCAGTTCTCCACACACCCCCAAATCCAGCACTGCCAGTGCTCCCCTCAGCCAGCACTGCCGCTGCTCCCCCCAACAGCCAGAAATACCAGTGCCCCCGTGCCAGCCCGTCCTCACCCAACACCGCACAGCCAACACTGCCAGTTCTCCCTCCACTACCACAACCAGTACTGCCAGTACTCCCCCCAAAGCCAGCCCTACCAGTGCTCCCCACCTCCCACAGCCAGCACTACCAGTGCTCCCCCACCCCAATACCCAGTACTGCCAGCATCCCCCAAAGCTAGCACTGCCAGTGCACCCCCAACAGCCAGCCCTGCCAGTGCAAACCACACAGCCAGCACTGTCAGTGCTGCCCACACAGCTAGCACATCCAGCGCTGCCCCCACAGCCAGCACGACCAGTTCTCCTCCCACACCCTCAGCCAGCACTGTCAGTGCTTCTCGCATCCCCCACAGCTAGCACCTCGTGTGCTCCCCCCACACCTCACAACCAGCCCTGCCAGTGCTACCACTATAGCCAGAACTGCCAGTGCTCCACCACACACCACAGCCAGCCCTGCCTGTGCTCCTCCACCGCCAAAGCCAGCCCAGAAATTGCTCCCACCACCCCTACAGCCAGCATTGCCAATGCCCCCACACAGCCTGCACTGCCAGTGGTCCCCCACACTCCCACAGCCATCCTTGCCAGTACTACCCCAACCTCCCACAGCAAGCACTGTCAGTACACCCACAACACCCCGCAGTCAGCCTTCCAGTGGTTCCCCCACAGCCAGCCCAGCTAGTGCTCAGCCCCACAGCCAGCACTGTCAGTGCACCGCCCACACTCGCACTGCCAGCCCCGCCAGTACTCCACCTTCACAGCCAGCCCTGCCGGTGTTCCCCCTCAGCCAGCACTGCCAGTGCCCCCATAGCCATCCCTGCCCGTTCTCAACCACCCTACAGCCTGAACTGCCAGTGCCCTCCAAAGTCAGCACTGCCAGTGCTCACCCACAGCTAGCACTGGCAGTGCTACCCCCTCCCCCACCCACAGCTAGCACTGGCAGTGCTACCCCCTCTCCTCACCCACAGCCAGCCATGCGAGTGCTACCCCCACAGCCATCCAGACCAGTGCTCCCCCCATACCTCCACAACCAGCCATGCCAGTGTCCCCCAGCACAGCCAACACTGCCCGTTCTCCCACCGCAGCCAATCAGGCCATGGCGCTGCCTATGTTGGTGCAACCAGCTGCCATTCTGAAATCGGAGTTTCTGCTTGGCTGCAGCTGAGGCAGTCAGAACGCGTAGTTTCTGAATGGCTGTACATTCCGTCAGTCAGTGTTCACCGTTCCCGGATTGGCTAGACCGTGTTGTCAGGTAGTACGGGAGATCTCTAATTGGCTGAGGCGACTTTCATCCTGCAGCTGGAGCTCCTGATTGGCTAAGACGATGTCAGACAGCGGCTAGAGCACCTGATTGGGTTAGGAGCTGTCATTCAGCGGCTGGTGCTCCTGATTGGCTGAGAGGCTGTCAGCCAGAGACTAAAGATCCTGATTGTTTGAGAGGCTGTCTGTTTGAGGCTGGAGCAGCTGATTGGCTGAGACGGTGTCAGTCGGTGGCTTGAGCTCCTGATTGGCTGAGAGACTATCAGTCAGTTCTATTGATTGATTAATTTAATAATTGATGTAACCTGATATTTCACCGCGATATAGATCTGCTCCCTGAACCTGGACTGAGTCACCACATAAATAAATGTGTTTGTGCAGCAATTTAGATCCCGCAGCATCCATCCGACTTGTTGTAAATTATATTGAAGAAGGGTGATGTTATATAATCCACCCACTTCAACATAGAAAAATGTAATAACAGACACGGTCCAGAGGAGTATGAAAGCTCCGGAGATGCTGAAGAGTAAAATCATTGCCTTCCTTCTGCTCTCCATCTCTGGGTCTGTGCGATTGTCTCCCTGACTCTGAGCCCTCAGTGTCTTCCGCACCCGACTGGTGAGTAAAATGTGTCTGACTGTCAGAGCGTTGATCAACAGGATTGAGAAGAACGGCATCAATGGGGTTAAAACCAGTTCAAACCAGTTATAGGAAAGCCATCCGGGGTCAGTGAAAACGCTCCTCTTTGTGTAACAAAACCACTGGGCATTGTCGGATATCTCTCCAGGTTCATATGTAAAGTACTGGGGGATGTTTTTCACACCGAGCAGGAGGCCGCTTGTTGACAGAACTACAGCCGCAGTTTTCCCGGTGCAATATTTGGTTTTCAGTTTCTGACAGCGAATGGCCACAAAACGATCAAAGGAGAAAGCGAGAGCGAACCAGACAGAACAGTCCCTGGCTGCAACGTACAGGACAGATTTAACACGGCACACAGGGGTGAGATGCAGGAAACTCCGGGGAAAATAATATTCATTGATCATGGTCAGTAAGGGGTTAATGATAATAAACAGCAGATCCGCCATTGCCGTGGCCACCAGGTAGCGAGTGGTGCAGGAAGAGAGGCCACACTTCCCCCGACATAGTATCACAATTCCCACTAAATTAACTGTCAGAGAGAGAAAGGAGAGACGCGGGAAATTACTGGATAATGAATCTCCCTGTCTGAACCAGGACATAATCTGAGCATCAACATAATGGACAGTGGGTGGGTGGGGGTGTTGGGAGAGGAGTGGACACAGAGATTAACGATGCAGAGAGGGAAGTAGAAAATGTAACTCCAGTGTTAAAGATGGGGAATGGGGGGAAAAGTGTGAATTGCAGCCCTATCGGTTTGATGGCAGTGGGAGGAAAATGTTTATAATTCAGACACCTTTGGGAGAGGTTACATTTCTCATTTAGTCTGAATTACAGGATTCACTCAGGCCGACCAGGTTTCCCAAAACGGATACAGACATATAACATAAAACGCCCCTTGTCGCCACATTCCGGCGCCTGTTCAGAGAGGCTGGTACGGGAATATAACATAGAACATTACAGCGCTGTACGGGCCCTTCGGCCCTCGATGTTGTGCCGAACTGTGAAACCATCTGAAGCTTATTTGACCTACACTATTCCAATTTCATTCATATGACTATCCAGTGACCACTTAAATGCACTTAAAGTTAGCGTGTCTACTACTGTTGCAGGAAGGGCGTTCCACACCCCTACTATTTGTGTAAAGAAACTGCCTCTGACATCTGTCCTATATCTCTCACTCCTCAATTTAAAGCTATGTCCACTCGTGTTGATCATAACCATCCGAGGAAAAATACTCTCACTGTCCATTCTATCTAACCCTCTGACAATCTTATATGTCTCTATTAAGTCACCTCTCAGCCTTCTCCTCTCTAACGAAAACAACTTCAAGTCCCTGAGCCTTTCCTCGTAAGACCTTCCCTCCATACCAGGCAACATCCTAGTAAATCTCCTCTGAACCCTTTCCAAAGCTTCCACATCCTTCCTATAATGTGGTGACCAGAAATACATGCAATACTCCAGGTGCGGCCGCACCAGAGTTTTGTACAGCTGCAGCATGACCTCGTGGCTCCGAAACTGAATCACCCTACTGATAAAGGCTAGCACACCATATGCCTCCTTAACAGCCCAATTAACCTGGGTGGCAACTTTCAGGGATTCATGTACCTGGATGCCGAGATCTCTCTGTTCATCAACACTACCAAGAATGTTGCCATTCGCCCAGTTCTCTGCATTCCTGTTACTCCTTCCAAAGTGAACCACCTCACATTCCAGAGATGACATCCCTGCTCAATTATAGGACCAAACCCCGGATTGGACCGCTTCCTGGACTGGATTTCTGATGGGGTTGGACATCACTCCTGGTTTATTTGAATCCTGCACGGTCAATGGAAAACATATAACAAACGCATGACCTTCCCACTTCATTATCATGGGAGGAATAGAAATATGCAATGTATAGTGCAAAAGGAGGCCATTCGAATCGAGTCTGGAAAACAAGTTCAGCCCACCCCACCCACATAACCCAGTGACCCCCATCTAAATTGTTTGGAAACTAATCACAATTTATCTTGGCCAATCCACCTAACCTGCACATCTTTGGACTATGGAGAAAATGGGAGAACCCGGAGGAAATCCACACAGACACGGGAGAGGAAGTGCAGACAACGTACAGACAGTGACCCAATCCGGGAATCGAACCTGGGATCCTGGAGCTGTGAATAGACTGTGCTAACCGCTGTGCAACCGTGCAGCCCAGCCTGTCCAGAGGAGAGTCTTTATAGTCTCCAGAACATTCCGGGCACACATCCCTACCAGGTTTACTCACCCAGGAATCCCCCATTGCCATGTCTCGAACATCCCAACATCACTGTTCCCAGGAATCCATCCTCTCCCTGTTTGGAAACAATCCCTTTCAAGCTTATCTCAGGAATATTCCCGCTCCGGCATTGATAATTCCTCGGGGTTCACTTGGCCGGAATAGACTCGCTCCAGATTCGGAATCATTGCATTCTACAAACAAGTAGGGAAGATCTAAAACAAGGGCGTTAAGATGGAGGAGAAAGTTCCCAGTTTCATGTCGAAATCGGGGCCTCACGGTAGCATGGTGGTTAGCATCAATGCTTCACAGCTCCAGGGTCCCAGGTTCGATTCCCGGCTGGGTCACTGTCTGTGTGGAGTCTGCACGTCCTCCCCGTGTGTGCGTGGGTTTCCTCCGGGTGCTCCGGTTTCCTCCCACAGTCCAAAGATGTGCGGGTTAGGTGGATTGGCCATGCTAAATTGCCCATAGTGTAAGGTTAATGGGGGGATTGTTGGGTTACGGGTATACGGGTTACGTGGGTTTAAGTAGGGTGATCATTGCTCGGCACAACATCGAGGGCCGAAGGGCCTGTTCTGTGCTGTTCTATGTTCTATGACTGTGGCATCACAGCACCAGGGTCCCAGGTTCGATTCCCCGCTGTGTCACTGTCTGTGCAGAGTCTGCACATTCTCTCCGTGTCTGCCTGGGTTTCCTCCGGGTACGCAAATTTCGTCCCACAGTCCAATGAAGTGCAGGTTAGTTGGATTGGCCATGATAAATTGCCCTTCGTGACCGAAAAAGGTTATGAGAGGTTATTGGATTGCGGGGATGGGGTGGAAGTGAGGGCTCATGTGGGTCGGTGCAGAGTCGATAGGCCGATTGCCCTCCTTCTGCACTGTACGTCCTGCAGCATGTAATATCCTAATTGGAAGATGAGATGTTGCTCCTCCAGCTTGCATTGGGCTTCACTCCATTTTTGCCGCAGGCAAAGGACAGACATGTCGGCCTGAGAGCAAGGTGCTGAGTTAATATGGCCAACAACTGGAAGGCTGGGGTGATGCTGTGGGCTGAGTGAAGGTGTCCCACAAAGCAGTCTCCCAGTCTGTTTAAACTTCTCAATGTTGAGGAGACGGTATTGGAAGCAACAAATACTGTGAAACAAATTGAAGGAACAGAAGTGAAACGCTGCTTCACCAGAAAGGAGAGTTTGCTGCTGAGAACCATGTGACGGGAGGAGGTAAAGGACAGTTGTTGCACCATCTGTGATTGCAAGGGAAGGTGCCGAGGGAAGGGAAAGGAGTGTGGGGTGTGTTGGGGAAGTTGACAGAAATGGTGGAGGATTTTCCTTTCAATGTGGAGGCTGATGGTGTGCAAAGTGAGGAGGTGAACCCTCTCATGTTTCCGGGAGGGAGGGGAATGTGTGAGGACAGAGGTGTGAGAAATGATTTGAACACGATTGAGAGCACTGTAAACAAAAGGAAGATGGCGGGGACAGCGCCGGTTAAAGAAAAGACAGACATGTCAAACGGGCTATGTTCGAACACGTCATCATCAGAACAGAGGCGATGGAGGCGGAGAAAGTGGGAGAATGAGATGCAGTCTTTACAGGAAACGGTATGAGGATCTGTACACGACCCTCCTTTTGGGGAACGGAGGTGCAGAGGGATTGGACATCCATTGTGAAGATACGGCGATTAGGGTTTTGCCCTATTATGTGGCTCAATCCCAACAGTGTCGTCAATACTGTTGCTAATATTAATGATAATGTTGGTGAACCACAGGCCTTCCCTTATATCGATCAAATGATCACACATCCAGTTAGTAAGATCAAAGGATGGTTTATTTACATGCACAAGGGTTACTTCGACATGCAAACACAATATCTACAACGAGTTAAACTACACCTGTCAGCGACAGTAACCTCTACTTAACTTCAGAGCGACCGGCACTTTGCAAATGGATAAGGCCTTTATCTAGATTTCACTCGGCTGGTTCGAAGAAAGTGGCTCTGTCTCTGCTGGGCTCATTGTCAGGTAGCGATCGTTATTGTTGAACTTGGCTGCCTGTTCCTGCTGCAGTTGGCTGGCACAGGCCGTCTCACAGGAGGCTGGCACAGGCCGGATCCAACAGAGACAGAACACATGGGTGTGTCCTTTTTCCTTCTGGGATTTCTTGCTCTTTGGTGCGGTCCTTAACCTTGGACCCAATGGTTCGACAGGACTCTGATCACTGGCTTCGATTTTGGCCAATATAGGGGCGGGTGCCTTGGTAGCGGGGTGGGTACTCAACGGGCGTTGACTTTGGCAGTTGGGGTTCCTGGGTAAAGGGAGTGGCGCCGATCAGTCTATGGCTGTATTGGTTTCTTGATTGGAGTCCTGTTGTCCTGGGAACCGGACCATTGAGAATGCAAACGAGCGGGATTTCGAACATGTCTAGCTACCTGTGTTTCAAATACACATAAGCTCTGTATCTGTCTGAGTCATGGGTTGGCCATAATTCCCATGGTCCTGTGTTGGTGGCCATCTTAGATGGCTACATCCCGCCTTCTTGATCCTGAACGCGAATCGTAGTCGATCACACTATTGATCTCTGTTCATCCTTGGTAGGCCAGTCACCCTTTGTCAAGGCACGGTTCTGAGCTACTCTACCCTATGGTTTTGGACATTTACCTCATATTTTATTAAAACCTCATAAATTAATTAATCTCTAACGATAACCATAAACCATTTAACTTATCCGCACAGTTGATCTCTCGCGAACACTATCTAAGCTACTGTCATGTTGCTGGTGATCATCAATGAACGTATGTACAGTACAACATTGTAAAACAGCAGCATCACATTTTTACTTAATCCTGGTAAAGTTACAGAGGTACATGGTTGATTCATAGCAGCTATTAGTACATTAATTTAGTTTTGTTGAGTTCCAAAGAAGGGGCCTCGGACTGTTTATATCGGGGAGCGGGAGGCTTTGCCTCGCCATTTACAGAGTCGGAGTGTCTGGATGACACTGCAGTTTATTGCAATTACTAGAAGGGCCTCTACTGTGTATGGAAACGGATTCCATCAAGTGGGGGGTCTCGATGTCTGCCTATATGTGTGGTGTAGTGTTCTGGCTGGACGTGGCCTGTTGTGCGGGAGTGTTCGGGACCGGTGTGGGTTTGTAATGAATGAGTGTTGCGCGCGCAGTTGCAGAAGTCCAGCGATGATCCAAACGCATGTCAGCAGTCCTTGCTTCATCCTGTGCTGTCTTTTTTCCGGATAATCCTGCGGATGCAAGCATTGTCTCTGTTATTATATCTGATTACTATATCTGTTAATAAGACTATTTTATTAGTCTTTCCTTACTCTAATTACCCGTTATGAGTGTCACCATGATTTACTCCCTTGTTTTTTTTTTATTAATTTCAGAGACACGAAATGCAACATTTTACAGCATAGAGAATCTCGTAGCTTCTGGTCGATGCGGGTGTGGGCGGGCAATTCTTCCGACCAGACTTTTCTTCAATCACAACTATGGGAGGGCGAGGCTTATCATACCCAGCCGAATTTTAGGGCGGCCAATTTTATACAGTTTCATCCCAGGGTTCAGATGTACTTCGCGTGTCGCACCGTGTGCAGCAATCAAGTGTGTCATACGTGTAAATAGCATGTGGGGAGCGACTAGGGGGTCGCAGAAGGTAAAGGAAAGAAGGGGTGAGCGGCACAGAACGTGGCAAAATGCATTCTTTATACCACAACTAAAGGGAGAGCAGGGAAGGTGAAACTAAGACATGCCAAAGGCAACTCAGAATGTAGAGAACCATTCCAGAGCGTTTGAAGTGACGGGAACATGGGGTGCGTGTGAGCTGCTGCAGGACAAGAATGGGTAGAATCCGCGGGTATGGCGAGGATTAGTGCCGTTACTCCACGAACGGAGCTTAACTGACCGGATACACTTGGGGTCATCAGCTAGGGCGGGGTCAGTGCCGTTAACCCACTACCCGAGCTTAACTGACCAGATGCATTTCGGGTCCTCAGGTAGTGCCGTTACTCCCTTCCTGGGTGACCTGGGTGGACGGTAAGAGTTTGTCGTTGTGTGGAAACTTGTTCTAAAGACTGGGAGAACAGTAATATGTTTTCCGACATGTGCCTTGAACTGACATTGGGTATCATACCCTCCAAACAGAAGAGTAATTCTGTGTCAGGCAACATGAATTAAAACCATGTAGGAGAAAAAAAGAAGGAAAAAGGCGGGCAGGCTGCATCAGAACTTGGACACCTTCATACTCTAGGCGGTGTCTCTTTCTCACAATCTGGACGCCTCAGGGTTCTGTACTAAACAGTGTTGTAAAAACATTAATGAAACGAGAGTCAGTATTCACGTACCAGCCTCTCTGAACAGGCTCCGGAAAGTGGCGACACGGGGCGTTTCACAGTAACTTCACTTGAAGCCTACTTGTGACAATAAGCGTTTTTCATTTCATTTCATTTCAGTATCTGAATCATCACCATCTCCCAGTTGCCAGGCTCGTGTCTGCCGTTTCTGTGCAATAGCCGCGTGGGCCGTCGGGAAATCCGAATCGTCATGCCTTATTAGTCTGCAGGAGGTGTCGCGGTGCCGAAGAGGGGCTTGTTTGTCGTGAAGAGCAGGGGCGGTAGGAGAGGTGGGCAAGTTACTGTGGTGAGGCGGTGGCTGGGGCGATGGCTGGGGAAGCGCATAAGTTGGTCAGAGATATCTAAGCCATGGTTCTGGGTGCTGAGAGAGGGTATATAGTACGTCAGAGATATCTAAGCCGTGGTTCTGGGGGCTGGGGGATTGTATATAGGGGGTCAGAGATATCTAAGCCGTGGTTCTTGGAGCTGGGGGAGGGTATATAGGAGGCCAGAGATATCTAGGCCGTGGTTCTGGGGGCTGGGGGAGGGCATAAAGAGGTCAGTGATATTTAAGCCGAGGTTCCGTGGGCTCGGGTGACTGGGGGCTGACTGGTGCCAGTGTTCAGGGATAATAATCAGATCGGGGAAGCTCTCGCTGTCGTCGGAGTCAGGTTCAAGGTGGAAGGCTGTACCTGGGGGCAGAGTCAAGTTCTGGTCTGTGGGATACATGCTGCCATGGCTGGGAGATTGTTTCCGTCGCGGTCGGACTAGGTTGTCGATGGGAGTGGTGGAATCGTCTCCTATTGCCGGAGAGATGTGGTGGGAGTGACTACATTGGGATCCGTAGACTTTGAGTTGGTTGATGTGGAACCAACCAGTATTATCGTTGGGGAGACGTTATCATGTACACGGAGGGACTCACTTTGTCGAAAATAGTATAGGGTCCTGCAAGTTTGGGGGAGAGGAAAGAACCTGGATTGTAAAGTGTCACCATTACTTGCTGACTAACTGTGTACTGTACGGGATGCCCTGTTTTGTCAAAGCAGGCTTTACTCTGCTCGCTTCTAGCGCGTAATCGGACAACTGCAACCAGTTGTGCCGTTTTAATGTTATATGTAACCTGTTGGACTGTTTTTTCGTGGGTGAGGGCGGTTACTGTGGGGCTTGCTAAATCGAGGCCTAGTAAATATTTAGTACCCTTCATGGGCCGTCCGGTCATGAGAGTGTGTGTGTGTGGTTGGGGGGGGGGGGGGGGGGGGGCGGGGGGGGGGGGGGCGGGTGAAACCTGTGGAACTGGAAACGGTGTTCCGAATAAACATGATGTGGCGATTCCGGCGTTGGTCTGGGTTGAGCACGGTAAGACATTTTACAATCCCAGGTTAAAGTCCAAGTGTGTTTCGAACCCTAGCTTTCGGAGCACTACTCCTTCCTCGTGTGAATCACCTGAGGAAGGAGCAGTGCTCAAAACGCTAGTGTTTGAAACAAACCTGTTGAACTTTAACCTGGTGTTGTAAGATTTCTTACCGAATAAACATGAGAGCAATTGGGAGGACTGTGCCCACGTTGCACCATCTTCCTCATGGTCGCTTTTAAATTTCGATTCATTCTGTCGAGAATGCCGTTGGATTGGAGGTGATATGCTATATGGAATTACTGCCTGGCCCTTTAAATGTTAAAACATTTTGCATGACTCTATTGGTGAAGTGGGAACCTTGGTCTGACTCAATGCTGCAGCTGAGACCCCAGCATGTAACTATCTGTTGGGTCAAATCTTAGCGGTGGCCTTTGCGGTGTTTGTCCGTGAGGTAAATGCTTCTACCCATTTAGTAAAGGTGTCCATTACAACCAGCACGTATTTGTAACCATTTCTGCAAGGGTGTGACGTAACTGTCCTTACTTTGTGTAACGTTCAGGATGGTTCTGAGCACAGATAAGGCAATTTTCGACATAACGGGTTACCTTGCCTTTTAAATCGTGCCACCAACAGAAAGGTCTGACATGGGCCATGGTGTTGTCTATCCACTGATATCTGTCCGTCATGAAATTGGAAAATGCGCTGGTATCTGTACTGGGTGGGGACCACATAAAATCATTTTTTTTAAACGATGCTGTCCTGTACAATCAGTGCATCCTTCCATTTATCATAGAGGGCTGGGAAGCTGCTGTCTATACCTGATTGAAGGTGTCGTCTGCTTTTTGGGCTTGAAATATATCCTCAATATTGGTCTGGAAAACCTGGACTGAGTGTATCGGTACGCTTTCCGGTGGCTGCCAGAAGTGACCATGGCGTATTTCTGCTTTGGATAAGGTGTCTGCCTTTACATTACTGGGTGGGGACGAGCGATGATGGCTTCTTACTTTAATAATACTTTATGTGTGATCTGAGGCTGCCGTGAGAATTTGCTTGAACAATGCGGCAGAGGGTAGCGGTTTTCCATCGGCTGAGATTCCCAAAGGGGCAGGAATTCTGTTAAACTGTTGTATCTTGTATGTATCTTGGTCAGCTTTATTGCACTGGGTCTGGAAGCTACAAAGCTACTGTTTGCGGAGTTACTTAATTATCTTATCGCTTTCGTTACTGTTTCCCTCGATCTTTTATTCCTTCTCAATTAACTGCCTACGGAGCATCTAGACGACCTCTTCTTTGCCTCACATCTATGCCGCACAGGACACGATTGCCATCGGCTTTCTGATTTTTCCTACATTTTTCTTGTGGACCTCGCTTAGGTTCCCCCACCAAGTTTGTCCCGTGTTTCCTGGACCTGACTCATCATTAGCGCAAACATCCGACCAAAGGGGCCATACTTTCCCCTTTTAAATATTTCCTGAAATCTTCCTCCCATATGGGGTATTGCTCTGTTGGGCGCTGCGACCTCGGATACCTGTTGATTCATCAATCGTTCTATTGCTTTAGTGGCCATTATTTATCTTATCTCTTGCTGTACGTTAAATTTGGGATAGAGGGATAAGGCGGCGAGTTGAACAGCGGGTGTGGCCTAAACTGTCGTCCGGCTAACTATCTCTCAATAGTTGTGCACAATTCTAACGAGTTCACCTTGCTCTTCCGGTTAGGTCCGCATGCGAGTTAGTACTCACTTCCGAAATTCGGTTATTTGGTCGATATCTGATTTGCACTTGTGGTTCTTTCTCGCAATGGGATTCAAAGTTTGTGGGGTCTCGCGGAGTGACAACATCACTTCTAATTGAGTCCCATCTGGGTCGCCAATAATGTTGCCCTACACTGTGGCTCTACCCAACAGCGTCACAATTACTGTTGCTAATATTAATGATAATGTTGGTGAACCACAAGCCTTCCCTTATATCGATCAAATGGCCACACAACCAGTTAGTTAGTCCAAAAGATGGTTTATTTGCATGCACATGGGTTATTTCGACATGTAAACACAATGCCCACCAAGTGCTAAGCTACACCTATGAGCTACAATACCCTGTACTTAACATCAGGGCGACCGGCACTTTACAAATGGATAAGGCCTTTATCTGGATTTCACTCGGTTGGTTTGGAAGAAAGTGGCTTTGTCTCTCCTGGGCTCATCCGTCAGGTAGCGATTGTTGGTGTTGAACTTGGCTGGCTGATCCTGCTGCAGTTCGCTGGAACAGACCAGATTCAAAGGAGGCTGGCATAGGCCGGATCCAACAGAGACAGAACACATGGTTGATTCCCCTGTTTTGCCAGTGGGATTTCTTGCTCTTTGAGGTGGTCCTTAAGAGTGGACTCAATAGTTCGACAGGGCTCTGAACATTGTCTTCGATTTTGGCCAATAAATCGGCGGGTGCCTTAGTAGATGGACGGGTCGTTAGCTGTCACTGACATTGGCAGTTGGACTCTCTGAGTAAAAGGGAGTGGCGCTGCTCACTCTGTGGCTGTACCGGATTCTTGATTGGAGTCCTATTGTCCTGGGAACCGGGCTATTAACAATGTAAACGAGCGGGGTGTCGATCATGTCCAGCTACCTGTGTTTTAAATACACGTAAGCTCTGTATCTGTCTGAGTCGTGGGATGGCGATAATTCCCGTGGTACTTTGCAGGTGGCCATCTTAGATGCCTACAACGACCAGGGTAATGGACATTGTTTATATGACATACGACACCAGAGGTATCAGGAAACATAGAATCCCCACAGTGCAGAAGGAGGTCATTCGGCCCATTAAGTCTGTATCAAACCTCCGAAACAGTACCTCCACCAAGCTCACTCCCCCGCCTATCTAATTAACCCCTTAAACTAACCTACATATCTTTATGGACACTATGAAGTCATTTAGCATGGCCAATCCAATTAACCTGCAGAACTGAGAACTGTGGGAGGAAACCGAAGCACCCGGTGGAATACTACGCAGACTCGGAGAAAAAGTACAGTTCCCACACAGTCACCCTAGGTAGGAAATGAGCCGGGGACCCTGGCGTTGTAAGGCAACAGTGCAAACCACTGTGTCACTGTGCCAACAATGTCTTTGGGAAGAGGAAGAACAGGCTAAAGCGGATGGAATTAAGATTGGAAGAAATTATCATGCTGGGGCTGGAACAGGCCGAAATAATGGGTCTACTGGGATCTACTGCTTGTAGATTTTGGGATGAAGGTAGAAGCGGGAGGTTGATGCAAGATGTGTCGGGTTGTGGGACTATGATGTCCGAGGCTGTGGACAGACGATATTCAGAGCCAATGAGGTCAATGAAAGTCCTGGAAAGAAAATCATGATGTTTGGTGTTGGGCTGCTGGTCAAGGGGCAGGCAGCAGCATGGGGCAGAGAGTTGACGGTCAGCCTCTGTGAGGAAGATCTCAGTACACCAGACAATCATCGCACCACCCTTGGGAGCAGCTTTTATCACCAGGTCAGGATTAGATATTAGAGAGAGGATATGCAAAAGTTTAGAGTGAGTCAGGTTAGAGTTGGAGAGACGCACAGAGAAATTGAGACGGTCGATGTCGCAATGGCAGATATCAATGAAAAGATCAAGAGCTAATAGGAGACAAGAGGGTGGGGTCCAGGTCGAGGGAGATGACTGGATGCAGATGGATTTCAGCAGCAAATTATCATAAAATAAACAGTGAGAAACAGCAAATACAATATTATCGACTCACTGATCACCATCAGAATAATTACCAAAAAATTGAAAAATAGGAGTTGGTCTCTGCTATTCTTGAATTATGAACAGAATATAATCAAATCTTCCATTCGCAATGTCAACAGTTGGAAAATGGAATTAGCAGTCTGACTCAACAGAAATCCAGTAACACAGAGTGCACTCAATAGTCGGCACCTATTCCAAAGTCAACATCATTCCTGACATATTTCATCCAATTATTTCAATAACTATCAGAAATAACAGAGATCGGAGTAGTGTGACAGACGTTAAACAATTTGATTTTCTAAAGGCCGTCAGTAAATTCCGAAATAACAGACTGATGAGTAATCTCGGAGCCAGTGGAGTTAGGGGACACAGCAGCAAAATTGACACGTGCTGGCGACACACACAGAAAAGAGGAAGAGGAGTTAAAGAGATTTAGGCTGATTGGTGAAAGGTGGGAAGTGGTGTTCCACAAGGATCAGCACAAGGATCACTCTCCTTCACCATTCCCATCAACAATATGGGATCGGGATGCAGAATGATAATTCCACAATGTACAGACAAAACCAGATTGAGAGTGATAGTGAATACAGAGGAAGAATACAACCAATCACAGTCACACGTTCATCATTAATTATGAATTTGCAAACTGGGTATTTCAATGGGAAATTAATTTCCCAACAGATCAGTGCCCGCTGCTGCATTTTGACCAGAACAATAAGTTTCCCAATCACTCCTTTGAAAACAAGTGTGTGAATGGACTTGAGGAGGTTCTGGGTTCAGGTGAATAGATTCACAAATCGTGTGAAGCAGAATCACAGTTTATAAATGCCATAAAAATTGATCAAATATGTAGTTCATTTCTGGACCAATAGAGATGCGAAAATATCACAAAACCTATTGGAATACTGCACTTTTGTGGGTTTTCTGAAATATTAGAGTGTAGGTGATATCTGTTCCTGTTTGATTAGGTCAACAGATAACAGAGATAGAGACATTTCACTTCACACAATAAATATCAAACATCTTCAAAACACTGCCTGTTTTCAAACTATTCCAAAGTTAAAACACAGAGAACTCCACAGAATGGAGCGACCACTCACCAATAAAATACATAATTTCAAAATAGAAACAACTAATGTCAGTCCAGCTACTGACCCTCACACAATACAAATCCACACGGACAGATAGTCCCAGTAAAAGATAGATAATTCGATCAGATGTTCCGCTCTGGTGAGAGACCCACACTCAGTACAATTCTGCACACACAGATAATGCAATACTTCTTGTACACTGCTGTCAGATATTCCACTCTGGTTAGTGACCCACACTCAGTGCAATTCCACACTGACAGATATACTTCCAGTTATCCTTGTTCACTGATATCAGATATTCTAATCTGATAATTGACCCACTCTCAGTGTGATTTCATTCTTGCTCCTACTAAACCTTTCTTCAGACAGATTGCCTTCCCTGAGATCCAATCTAACATTACGCAAGATTTCACTCAATATAACAACTTTGTTGATCAGAGATCCCGTGAGTTACAAATAGGTTTATTGTTATTTGATGAAATGGATTCAAATTATAGACATTATTAACGAGATTTCAATTAAGTGAATTATATCGTTGACCAGTTGTCTGGATAACAGTGAGTACGAGATCAGCGTTAAACATTTTCAGTCACAGTTTACAATCAGAGAGCCGCTCACACAGATTTACACAACTTCAATGGTGATAGTCACCAGGAACACCAACAATAGCAAGGATTGGGTAGAATATTTTCTCAGCAGTCTGAATTGGATAAGACATTTTCACTGTGAAGTGATGAGTCCCTTCCAGCGATTGGCAATCTCTCTGTCTGAAACTCCGAGGTTATATATTCTCCAAGTTTGTAATTAATACCCTGTGGAACCACCTCAGGGATATTGAGGATGTGACATCCTGTAACTTATTTTTTGAAAGATGTGAACAAACAGATTACGACATATTTGGACTGTGGGAGGAAACTGGTGCACCCGCAGGAAACTCACGCACACATGGGGAGGACGTGCAGATTCCACGCAGACAGTGACCCAGCCGGGAATCGAACCTGGGACCCTGGAGCATGTGAAGTATTTATGCTAACCACCATGCTACCGTGCTGCTGGGTCCGCAAAAGAACAGCCATGATCTAATTGAATGGCGGAGCAGGCTCGAAGAGCACCTGCTCCTAGTTCTTATGAAACAAAGAAATCGCAGAGGAACTGAACAGCTACTATACATCACGGTGGAAGAAATCAGTGCGATGCCAGAGCTCCTGCAGAATCAGGGGGCAGAGGTGAGTGGAATGGCTATCACGACGGAAACAGTTCTGGGGATACTGAAAGGTCTGAATGTGGAGAGGTCAGCTGATCGCAATTGACTGCACCCCAGAGTCCAAAAAGTGAAAGCTGAGGAAATTGTGGAGACAATGGTGGTGATCTTTCAAGAATAACTTGAGGCAGGGACGGTCCCAAAGGACGGGGAATTGGCGAATGTAACACACTTGTTTAAGAAGGAAGGGAGAAAGACGATGGGAAATTATAGGCCGCTTATACTGACTTCAGTCATTGGTACGATTTTGGAATCCATTATTAAAGATGAGATCACGGAGTACTTGGAAGTGCATGGTAAAATAGGATTGAGTCAGCACGGCTTTGTCAATGGATCATGTCTGACAAATCTGTTAGAGTTCTTTGAGGAAGTAACACTTTAGACAAAGGAGAACTAGTGAACGTGATGTTTTTAGATTTCCAGAATGCCTTTGACAATGTGCCGCAGAGGAGACTGTTAAATAAGTTAAGAACCCATGGTGCTCAAGGTTAAATACTGGCATGGAAAGATGATTGTTTGACTGCCAGAAGACAGAAAGTGGTGATAAAGGTGCATTTTTCAGGATGGCAGCCGGTGACTAGTGGTGTACCTCAGGGGTCTGTGCTTGGACGAAAATTTTTCATAATATACATTAATGGTCTGGAGGACGGAACCAAAGGCACTGTTGCTAAGTTTGCAGATAATGCCATGGTCTGCACAGGGACAGATATTGAAGAAGCAAAGGCTGTAGAAGGACTTGGATAAGCTAGGAGTGTGGACAACGAAGTGGCAGATGGAATCACAATGTGGGAATGTGGGAGGTTACGCACATTAGAAGAACGAATAGAGGCTTGGACTATTTTCTAAATAGTGAAATGTTACAGAAACCAAAAGAACAAACCGACGTGGGAGTCCTTGTTCACGATTCTCTTCAGGTTAAAGTGCAGGATCAGTCTGCAGATAGGAAGGCAATGCAATGTAAGCATTCATGTCGAGAGGGCGAGAATACAAACCAGGGATGTGTTTCTGAGGCTGTATAGGGCTCTGTTCAGACCCCATTTTGAGTATTGTGAGCAGTATTGGGCCCAGTATCTAAGGAAGGATGTGCTGGCCTTGGAAAGGGTTCGGAGAAGGTTCGCAAGAATGATCATTGGAATTAAGAACTTGCCGTATGGTGAACGCTTGAGGAATCTGGGTGTGTACTTGTTGGAGTTTAGAAGGATGAGGGAATCTTATGGAAACACAGGATAATGCGAGGCCTGAGTAGTGTGCACTTGATAATATGTCTCCTTGAAGGAAAAACTAGAAGTAGAGGACATAATCTCAAACTAAAGGGACGATCATTTAAAACAGAGATCAGGTGGAATTTCTTCAGCCAGATGGTGGTGAATCTGTGGAACTCTTGGCCGCAGAAGGCTGTGGAGGCTAAATCACTGAGTGTCTTTAAGACAGAGATAGATAAGTTCTTGATTAATATGGAGAGCATGGGTTATATGGAGAAGGCGGGAGAATGGGGATGAGAAAAAAATCAGCCATGATTGAATGGCGGAGCAATCTCGTTGGGCCGAGTGGCCAGTAAGTCTATCAGCATACTTTATGTATATATGGTCACTCACACACGCTCTCACAATCTAGCTTACACGTACACTCACACACCAGCTCTCACAAATACTCTCACACACCCTCTTTACACAGGGCCACAAACTCCGCCTCTCACAGTCCTGCTCTCACACACATTCTCACACTCTCTGAATCGCTATCACACCCTCTTCACACAGGGCCACAAACTCCGCTTCTGCAAGTCCGGCTCTCAGACAGAATTTCACACTCTCTGAATGGCTCTCACACCCTCTTCATACAGGCTCAGAAACACTGCCTCTCACAGTTCGGCTCGTACACGCACTCTCTCACAAGCTCTCAGGAACGCTCTCAGACATTCTTCATACAGGCTCACAAACCCCGCCTCTTACAGTCCGGCACTCGCACACACTTTCTCAGAAACGCTCTCACACCATCTTCACACTTGCTCACAAACACCGACCCTCACAGTCCGACTCTCACACACACCATCTCACAAAATCTCAGAAACGCTGTCACTCCCTCTTCACAAAGGCTCACAAACACCGGCTCTCACGGTCGTGTTCTCACATATACTCTCTCACACGCTCTCAGAAACGCTCTCACAATGCGGTTCCCATTATCTGACTCTTCACAGCGGCTCTCACGCATGCTCTCAACAGCTCCCACAGGGTCTCACACTCCGTCACACGCACACGCTCTCCCTCAATGGCTCCCTTTTGCGGCATCTAGGCACTCTTCAAGTCTGACTCTTACACTCCGGCTCCCACATTCTTATCATACACTTCACATATTTTCTTTAATTCCCTTTCAGTTTGACAATTTCTCGATCCTCACACCCTCTCTCTAGGTCACACTTTGATTCTCTCCGTCTCTCAGACTGTCTTCCTCTCTCACACTCTCTCACAACCTCTCTTACCCTCACATTTCCTCTTTCTCTCACACTTTCATCCTCTTTGACACTCACTCTCTCTCACATTCGCTCCATCTCGCACACTTCCTCCCTCTCTCACACTCCGTCCCTCTCTCACACTTCCTCCCTCTCTCACACTTCCTCGCTCTCTCACACTACCTCCCTCTCTCACCCTCCTTCTCTCACAAACCCCCCTCACTCCGTCTCTCGCACTCCGTCACTCAAACACGCACTTTCTCTCTCGCTCTCCCTCCTTCTCTCCCTCTCTCTCACGTTCTCTCGCTCTCTCTCACTTTCTCTATATCTCGCTCTCTCACTTTCTCACTCTCTATTCCTCTCTCACTTGATCTCTCTCTCTCACTTTCTCTATCTTTCTCGGTCTCTCTCTCGCTCTCTTTCTCTCTCACAGTCTCTTCCCTCTCTCACGCACACTCGCTCACTCTCCCTCTCTCTCTCTCTCTCACACACACACGCACATACTCTCTCTCTTCCACCTTCTCTCTCTCTCACTCTCTCATTTACCCACTTTCGGTATATTTTTGACAAATTTGACTTCTCTCAATTATTAAACGTCAAGACAAAGTCACCATATTCTCAGATGACCACAGGACACTTTTCTCTTTCAGGGGCTGAGCGGAATGGTGGTGGTATGATCCTGCGGCAATATTGAGAAGATGGGACTTCATGAATAACCTCAGCTGGTAGGTGAATTGAACAGAAACGCTGGCCTTGTTCCGCATCACGAACCAGCTTTATAGCCCACTGAGCTAAACCGGTTAGTATTGCAACAACACTCGTTCCACTTCAAATATTTCCCTCATTCACATGCCTGCTCTGTACCCACTTACTCCTCTTCCTTTTCTATCAGACATTCAACCTCCTTCTCCCGTTTCTGCCATTAATTCTCCCACCCAATTTCCCTCTCATTCTTTTGCTTTTTCCACTCATTCTCTTTCACTGTCAGTCTCTATTAATCATTCTCTCCCACTCTCATTCTCTCTTACCTACCTTCTCTCTCACACACCTGCTCTCCGTCTCTCTTTCTCCACATATCAAACCGTTTCTGTTCTAATTCATGTTTATGTGTCCGATGGAGGGCAGTTACAGATGCTGCAGTAGTTTTCACAGCTAAATTGGATTTTTTTTCTGCAGGGGTCGGGTTTCCTGTGGTGTTCCAATGTTCCAATTAACTGGTGTTAATACCTAGGAATTGAAGCTGTCAACCATCTCCACTTCAACACCAGTTATGCAGGCAAGGATGTGTGCCATACTTTGCTTATTGAAGTCAATGACAAGTTCTTTATTTGTTCTGACAGTGTGGGAGTGACTGTTGTCGTTACACCACACGACTAGGTTCTCTCTCCCTCCTGTACTCTGACTCATCGTTGTTCGAGATCCGACCCACTACCGTCGTGTGGTCAGCAAACCTGTCGACGAATTTGGAGGCAAATCTTACCACACAGTCGTATGTGTATAGCTAGTATAATATGAGGCCAATTATGCAGCCTTGCTGGTGCCCGTTAATGAGGACTATAGTGGGGGAGGTGTTTCTGTTTATTCTTACTGATTGTGATCTATGGGTCAGAAAGTCGAGGATCCAGTTGCAGAGTAAGGAGCCTTTTTGGAGATTTGATATGAGCTGCCAATTTATTCAATCGGTGTTTTCTTTCTGGCCATCAGCCATCTGTATTTGATATTAATTCTCCCATTACCAGCTCATCTCGGAGGTGCAATTATCCAGCAAGTTGTCCCCTTGTAGCTGAAGGAATGAGTACAACTTCTTTTTCAGCAAATTTCGTAATTGAAGCTACTTAAAATTCGCCTCAGATTAGAACATAAGAACATAAGAACTAGGAGCAGGAGTAGGCCATCTGGCCCCTCGAGCCTGCTCCGCCATTCAATTAGATCATGGCTGATCTTTTGTGGACTCAGCTCCACTTTCCGGCCCGAACACCATAACCCTTAATCCCTTTATTCTTCAAAAAACTATCTATCTTTACCTTAAAAACATGTAATGAAGGAGCCTCAACTGCTTCACTGGGCAAGGAATTCCATAGATTCACAACCCTTTGGGTGAAGAAGTTCCTCCTAAACTCAGTCCTAAATCTACTTCCCCTTATTTTGAGGCTATGCCCCCTAGTTCTGCTGTCACCCGCCAGTGGAAACAACCTGCCCGCATCTATCCTATCTATTCCCTTCATAATTTTAAATGTTTCTATAAGATCCCCCCTCATCCTTCTAAATTCCAACGAGTACAGTCCCAGTCTACTCAACCTCTCCTCATAATCCAACCCCTTCAGCTCTGGGATTAACCTAGTGAATCTCCTCTGCACACCCTCCAGTGCCAGTACGTCCTTCTCAAGTAAGGAGACCAAAACTGAACACAATACTCCAGGTGTGGCCGCAAAACACCTTATACAGTTGCAACATAACCTCCCTAGTCTTAAACTCCATCCCTCTAGCAATGAAGGACAAAATTCCATTTGCCTTTTTAATCACACGTTGCACTTGTAAACCAACCTTCTGTGACTCATGCACTAGCACACCCAAGTCTCTCTGAACAGCGGCATGCTTTAATATTTTATCGTTTAAATAATAATCCCGTTTGCTGTTATTCCTACCAAAATGGATAACCTCACATTTGTCAACATTGTATTCCATCTGCCAGATCCGAGCCCATTCACTTAACCTATCCAAATCCCTCTGCAGACTTCCAGTATCCTCTGCACTTTTCGCTTTACCACTCATCTTAGTGTCATCTGCAAAATTGGACACATTGCCCTTGGTCCCCAACTCCAAATCATCAATGTAAATTGTGAACAATTGTGAGCCCAACACGGATCCCTGAGGGACACCACTAGCTACTGATTGCCAACCAGAGAAACATTTATCCCAACTCTTTGCTTTCTATTAATTAACCAATCCTCTATCCATGCTACTACTTTACCCTTAATGCCATGCATCTTTATCTTATGCAGCAACCTTTTGAGTGCCACCTTGTCAAAGGCTTTCTGGAAATCCAGATATACCACATCCATCGGCTCCCCGTTATCTACTGCACTGGTAATGTCCTCAAAAAATTCCACTAAATTAGTTAGGCATGACCTGCCTTTAACGAACCCTTGCTGCGTCTGCCCAATGGGACAATTTCTATCCAGATGCCTCGCAATTTCTTCCTTGGTGATAGATTCCAGCATCTTCCCTATTACCGAAGTTAAACTCACTGGCCTATAATTTCCTGCTTTCTGCCTACCTCCTTTTTTAAACAGTGGCGTCACGTTGCTAATTTCCAATCCACCGGATTCACTAGACCACCCCAGAGTCTAGTGAATTTCGGTAAATTATCACTAGTGCATCTGCAATTTCCCTAGCCATCTCTTTTAGCACTCTGGGATGCATTCCATCAGGGCCAGGAGACTTGTCAACCTTTAGTCCCATTAGCTTGCCCATCACTCCCTCCTTAGTGGTAGCAAGTTTACTCTC
The DNA here is from genome assembly GCF_902713615.1 of Scyliorhinus canicula. NCBI lineage: Eukaryota > Metazoa > Chordata > Chondrichthyes > Carcharhiniformes > Scyliorhinidae > Scyliorhinus > Scyliorhinus canicula. The sequence continues at coordinate 1,185,037 of NW_024055728.1, forward strand.
ATACTCTATCTTACTCTTCTTTATAGCTTTTTTAGTAGCTTTCTGTTGCCCCCTAAAGATTTCCCAGTCCACTAATCTCCCAGCAATCTTTGCCACTTTATATGCTTTTTCCTTCAATTTGATACTCTCCCTTATTTCCTTAGATATCCACGGTCGATTTTCCCTCTTTCTTCCGTCCTTCCTTTTTGTTGGTATAAACTTTGCTGAGCACTGTGAAAAATCGCTTGGAAGGTTCTCCACTATTCCTCAACTGTTCCACCATAAAGTCTTAGCTCCCAGTCTACCTTAGATAGTTCTTCTCTCATCCCCTTGTTATCTCCTTGTTTAAACACAAAACACTAGTATTTGATTTTACTTTCTCACCCTCCATCTGTATTTTAAATTCCAAAATATTGTGATCGCTCCTTCCGAGAGGATCCCTAACTATGAGATCATGAATCAATCCTGTCTCATTACACAGGACAAGATCTAGGACCGCTTGTCCCCTCGTAGGTTCCATTACATACTGTTCTAGGAAACTATCGCGGATACATTCTATAAACTCCTCCTCACGGTTGCCTTGACGACCTGGTTAAAACCAATCGACATGTAGATTAAAATCCCCCATGATAACTGCTATACCATTTCTACATGCATCAGTTATTTCTTTGTTTATTGCCTGCCCCACCATATCGTTACTATTTGGTGGCCGATAGACTACTCCTATCAGTGACTTTTTCGCCTTACTATTCCTGATTTCCACCCAAATGGATTCAACCTTATCCTCCATAGCACCGATGTCATCCCTTACTATTGCCCGGATGTCATCCTTAAATAACAGAGCAACACCACCTCCCTTACCATCCACTCTGTCCTTCCGAATAGTTTGATACCCTCGGATATTTAACTCCCAGTCGTGACCATCCTTTAACCATGTTTCAGTAATGGCCACTAAATCATAGTCATTTACGATGATTTGTGCCACCAACTCATTTACTTTATTCCGAATACTACGAGCATTCAGGTAAAGTACACTTATGTGGTTTTTTTACCTCTGTTTTGAATCTTAACATCTCCAGTATTATTCCTTTTGTTATTACTAGGCCTATTCACTGTGCTCCCCTCAGTCACTGTACCTTGTACTGTCGCCCTTATGGATTTTCTGACTATGTCTTCTCTGCCTTGCACTTTTCCCCTTACTTCCTTTTGTTTCTGTCCCTGTTTTACTACCTTCCAACTTCCAGCATTGGTTCCCATTCCCCTGCCACATTAGTTTAAACCCTCCCCAACAGCTCTAGAAAACACCCCCCCTAGGACATCGGTTCCAGTCCTGCCCAAGTGCAGACCGTCCGGTTTGTACTGGTCCCACCTCCCCCAGAACCGATCCCAATGCCCCAGGAATTTGAATCCCTCCCTCTTGCACCATCTCTCGAGCCACGCATTCATCCTATCTATCCTGACATTCCTACTCTGACTAGCTCGTGGCACTGGTAGCAATCCTGAGATTACTACCTTTGAGGTCCTACTTTTTAGTTTAACTCCTAACTCCCTGAATTCCGCTTGTAGGACCTCATCCCGTTTTTTACCTATATCGTTGGTGCCTATGTGCACCACGACAGCTGGCTGTTCACCCTCCCCCCCCCCCCCCCCCAGAATGTCCTGCAGCCGCTCCGAGACATCCTTGACCCTTGCACCAGGGAGGCAACATACCATCCTGGAGTCTCGATTGCGTCCACAGAACCGCCTGTCTATTCCCCTTACGATCGAGTCCCCTATCACTATAGCCTTGCATTTTTCTTCCTGCCCTGCTGTGCAGCAGAGCCAGCCACGGTGCCATGAACCTGGCTGCTGCTGCCTTCCCCTGGTGAGCCATCTCCCTCAACAGTATCCAAAGCGGTATATCTGTTTTGCAGGGAGATGACCGCAGGGGACACCTGCACTGCCTTCCTACTCTTGCTCTTTCTTTTGGTCACCCATTTTCTATCTCCCTCAGTAACCTTCACCTGCGGTGTGACCAACTCGCTAAACGTGCTATCCACGACCTCCTCAGCATCGCGGATGCTCCAAAGTGAGTCCATCCGCAGCTCCAGAGCCGTGAAGCGGTCTAATAAGAGCTGCAACTGAACACACTTCTTGCACGTGAAGGAGCCAGGGACAGTGGACGTGTTCCTGAGCTCCCACATCGCACACGTGGAGCATGACACGGTCTGGGATCCCCTGCCATGTCTTAAACCTTGGTAAACTTAAACAACTAGAATTTCAAATAAAACAAATAAATAAATAAATACATTTCTCCCACAATTCTTCAAAGCTCGCAACTCTCGCTTCTAAAGATCTATCTTTAACCAGTCTGAGCTCAGATTTATGCCACTGTTTCAACATTGTACCCAATCTGCCGGGGTGAATCGACGGTTTCCATTAATAGGGTCTATCATCGATAAGATCCGAAACAAAATTGCCACCTCAGCTGGCTCTTGATTTTTAAGCAAGATCATGATGTGGAGATGCCGGCGTTGGACTGGGGTGAGCACAGTAAGAAGTCTTACAACACCAGGTTAAAGTCCACAGGTTGTTTTCAAACACGAGCTTTCGGAGCACGGCTCCTTCTTCAGGTCACCTGAAGAACTAGAAGAAGGTCACCTGAAGAAGGAGCCGTGCTCCGAAAGCTCGTGTTTGAAACAAACCTGTTGGACTTTAACCTGGTGTTGTAAGACTTCTTACTTTAAGCAAGATGCCACCACACGACTTTCTGTAAACTTCCCCGTTGGAAATGGGAATGAATTGAGAGTGGAGCCATAGTGAAAGCTTTGACAAAGAGTCATCGGACTCGAAACGTTAGCTCTTTTCTCTCCCTACAGATGCTGCCAAACTTGCTGAGATTTTTCTGCATTTTCCATTTCGTTTCAGATTTCAGCATCCGCCGTAATTTGCTTTTCTCCAGAGAAAGTCTTGAAACTAGCCCCAAACACGGTGCTCCCTCCACTTCTACCCATTCCACATTTTCCTCCCCACCATTGCCGAATTTTCTTATTTTATATGCACATATTATTCACGTTTCAGTTTTGCCTTTATTTTTGAAATGTTTGCACGATGGTTAATAATGTTTTGTTATATTTACACAATATTATTTGATTATTGCATTGGTGTTGTTGATATGTTAAGTTGTTGAGGGGTCACATTAAGTGACTGGTGTACTGGGACAGCCTGGTCTCTTTGTATGTCAACATTTCCAATGTTATGAACATTGAAATTATACTCTGCGATTCAATTTATCTGTGTGGAATTCACATTTGTCCACGTTAACCTGCATTTTCCCACTCACTTAATTTCTCTGAATCATCTTGTAGCCTCTTAACATCCGACTCACCACTCGCATAAGCCCCCTCCGCCAAAGTTTTTATGTTTGGTTCCCTGTTCCAAACCATTAATGTAAATCTGTATGTCTCAATGTCATCTTTGAATAATTTACAGAACAGTCTCATCCTATTACCGTATCTCTGTGCCTCCGTATCTGCTTCCCTTTCTCTAAATTACCTTGCCCATTTCATCAATTGACACGATATTTCGAAAGTACTTCATTGCGTGCGGAAAACTTTGGGTTAAGCAGCAGTCCATCCACATGTGCGGGTCCTTTTGAAGAGAATTCTAACTGTTCTCCTTCCATTTACAGATGAAGAAATGATCTCCAGTATTTTTATTCTGTTTATTGCAGCCTATCATTTTGTGGGTATGTGTGTTACTGTGTGTGTGGATTTGTCTCGACGTGTCTCCCAGTCTCCCGGTCCAAGGCTCAGTTTCTCACTCCCCAGATACTGCCTGACCTTCTCTATACATTAGCATTTTCTGCATTGACACAATGAGAACGAGGACGTATTACTGGATGTATACAAGACGCAGTTAGGGCCCCAGCTGGAATATTGTGTACATTTCTGAGCAACACCTACATGAAGAATATAAACACATTCCGCGAGTGCAGACGAGGTTCACCGAATGGTTCATGGATGAGAAACTTCAGTTATTAGAATAGATAAGGGCAGCACGGTAGCACAGTGTTTAGCACTGCGGGTTCTCATCGCCAGGTTCCCAGGTTCGGGTCACTGTCTGTAGGGAGTCTGAGCGTTCTCCCCGTGTCTGCGTGGTTTCCTCAAGTGCTCCCATTTCCTCCCACAAGTGCCAAAAGAAGTGCTGCTAGGTGAATTGTAGATTCTGAATATTCCTCTGTGTACCCGAACAGGTGCGGAATGTGGCTACCTAGGGGCATTTCACAGTAACTTCATTGCAAATGTAAGTCAACTTGTGATAATAAAGATTATTTTTTTAAAATATTGGAGAAGTTGGGTCTATTCTCCTTCGATGAGAAATTGCCAAGAGGAGATTCGATAGAGATATTGAAAATCATGGAGAAAATGATCAGAGTAGACAGCTCCCACTATTCAGAAGATTAAGAACGAGATGCTCAGTATTAAAAGTGAATTAGAAAGGAAGCAAATTTGAAGTGAGGAATTAAAATTCACAATACGAGTGGTTTGGGTCCTGGAGTGCAATGTCTGGAAGTATGGTGAGGTAGGTTCAATCGAGGCGTTCAGAGAGTCTTCGATGATTATTTGAACATACAGAATGCCCAGGGTACGGGGCAAGAGGTAGGAGAATGGCACTACGTCACGATGCCCTTTGGGGAAGCAGGTGCAGACAAGATGGACCAAATGTTCTCCTTCTGCACTATAACAATTATGTGGTTCTGCGATTCTCTCAGGAAAGGATTATTTGCCAAAGATGGTTTCGAATCAAGGGTCACTCAATTACATCCTGGGATGGAGAAATTGGTCCAACGATGAAAGATTAAAGAGTTCAGGAGGCCTCATTCAAATTTACAAAATTCATACAATGCTCTGCTGGTGGGATGGCAGACACGATGTTTCTCCTGGATGGGCGTGGGCTCCAGTCCAGAAACAGGAGACCCTGTCTCTGAATAAGGGGAAGGACATAATATCACTGAGATGAGGATGAATTTCATCACAAAGCTGAGGGGAATGTTTGAAATTTTACACCCAAAGCGCTGTGGAAGCTCAGTCATTGAGCCTGATCGAGGCTGAGATTGATCGATCAGCAAGGGACAGGAGAGAAGGGCAGGATGAGTGTTAAAATGGAAGATTATCAATGATCATATTGACTGGTGGTGGGGCGAGCTCGAAGGGATGAATGGTCCACTCCTCCTCCGATTTCTTATGCTCCGTTATTCCCAATTACTTTTCTCTTTATCTATTTGAGCTCATCCGGAAAAGTGAGATGAAAATCAATTCTGCATCGGCTCTGATTTAAAAATTGGAGTGATCGGCATTCGGCATGAGTTGTGTTTTGTTGATATTTCCTATCTTTTCAACAAATAAAACTCTTCCTTTGGAAGCACTGCATCATTGCCACTGAATGCTGTATCTTTCCCAGCAGTATTTGTTGTGGACAGTGTAGAGGAAGATTTACTCCATTGCTATCACCATGCTCAACCTTTCCTAGCACTGTTTGTTGTGGAGAATGAAGAGGGAGATTTTCTCTATTGCTAACAGCATGCTGTGGCGTATCCCTGGGAGTGTTTGATGGTGACATTGCAGATAGACCTTGTAGCCACCTGGGGTGACCACTGCCCAACACAAAATGGAAGATGGCAAGGAATGCAGGGAAAATTGACATGTTGCAAAAGCAAGCAGCTTCCAAAGCGCTTGTGTAATCTGGCTACTGCAGAAACCAGTTCTGACTGCTGCAGAAACCAGACAGCACTGTGAAAGAAAACAAGTTTGCATACAAATGAGGCGATACCGGTCGATCCCCAGGTACAATGGAAACACATTAACACAAATCGATACATTAAATGGAAGGCCACACGTTTACGGGCGGCCAAAGAAAGTCCAAAACAATAAGTCCCAAGAACCGCCAGGGATCGAGGAACTGCCCCGTTATTGGGGAATTCAAATCAATCGATTGGGAAGAGACCCAATCGATTGCGAGTGTATAGAGGGTCCGCCCAGGTGGGCGCGAGACCCTGAGAGGAGTATAAAACAGAGACCCCGACCCCAGCTCTCTCTCTCTGCCAGCCTCTCCTTGACCAGCCAGCCCTCCCAGCGAACACCGTTGCAGTAGAAGAACCTTGAGCAGCAGAGGTCTGGACAGCAGCCGCCAACAAGTAAGTGTCACACGCACACTACGAGAGTAGACACACCTGAACCCCTTTAGGTCCACAACTACTGGAAGCCTGTAGACCCAGGACAAAGCTTGAGGCCGTTGTTCCCTCATCCGGCAGTCCCCTTATCAAGATAAGTATTTGGCCTATTAGTAGTAGGATTAGCCTAGTCTTATAGTTTTATAATGCATGATTAGTAGATTACTGGTAATATAATAAACGTGTCTTGTTTGAACTTACTAACTGGTGTATGGATTTATTGCTTTGAACTCGACTTGAAACTTTTTAAAAAAATGATTTTTATTGAAATTTTTTTAAATTTACACAACAACATTAAACCATACTAAAATACCAATGATAACAGTAATAACAACAATCATAAGCTTTCGGCCGTCCTCAATGAACAACCCAACATATTAACAACAACTTAAGTTAACCCAGTGTTCAGTTACACAACCGTAGCAAAAAAAATAATAGAAACTATAGTTAGGAACAAACCCCGTCCCCCGGGTTGCTGCTGCTATTGACAGAGGTACCAACCTTTAAGCCAGGAAGTCCAGAAAATCCTGCCAATGTTTTTAGAGCCCTTGTACTGATCCTCTCAGGGCAAATTTAACCCTTTCCAACGTTATAAATCCCGCCATGTCATTGACCCAGGTCTCCACACTTGGGGGCCTCGTATCCTTCCACTGTAGCAAGATCCTCCGCCGGGCTACTAGGGACGCAAAGGCCAGACCACCGGCCTCTTTCGCCTCCCGCACTCCCGGCTCCACCACAACTCCAAAAATTCCGAGTTCCCACCCTGGTGTGACCCTGGATCCAACCACCCTCGACACCGTCCCCGCCACCCACTTCCAGAATTCTTCCAGTGCCGGACATGCCCAGAACTTATGGGCACGATTCGCTGGACTCCCCGAACACCTGGTGCACCTGTCCTCACCACAAAAGAATCTACATCCTGTCCCGGTCATGTGGGCCCGGTGCAGCACCTTAAATTGGATGAGGCAAAGCCTCGCACATGAAGAGGAAGAGTTGACTCTCTCCAAGGCTTCCGCCCAAGTCCTGTCCTCTATCTGCTCCCCAAGTTCCCCTCCCATTTAACCTTCAACTCCTCCACTGACGACTCTTCCACTTCCTGCATTACCTTATAGATGTCAGACACCTTCCCCTCTCCAACCCACACCACCGAAAGCACTCTGTCCATCGTCGCCCGCGAGGGCAGCAAAGGGAATCCCTGTACCTGTCGCCTAACAAACGCCTTGACCTGCAGGTATCTGAACATGTTCCCTTGGGGAAGCCCAAAATTATCTTCCAGTTCCCCCATGCCCGCAAACCTCCCGCCAATTAACAGGTCCCTCAGTTTACTGATGCCCACACTATGCCACCCCCTAAATCCCCCATCAGTGTTCCCCGGGATGAACCGATGATTTCCACCAAATGGAGCCTCCATCGAGCCCCTTGTTTCCCACCTATGCTGTCTCCACTGTCCCCAGATTCTCAGGGTCGCCGACACCACGGGGCTCGTGGTATACCTTTTAGGAGAAAGCGGCAACGGCGCCGTTACCAACTCACCCAGGCTCGTCCCTCTGCAAGACGCCGTCTCCATTCTTTTCCACGCCTTCCCCCCCCCCCATCACCCATTTACGCACCATTGACATATTGGCCGCCCAATAGTACCCCAAAAGGTTGGGCAGCGCCAGCCCGCCTCTATCCTCCCTCGCTCCAGGAAAATCCTCTTCACTCTCGGAGTCCCATGTGCCCACACAAAGTACAAAATACTGCTAATCACCCTCCAAAAGAAGGCCCTGGGGATGAAGATGGGCAAGCATTGAAAGAGGAACAAGAACCTCGGAAGCACCGTCATTTTGACGCACTGCACCCTCCCCGCCAACGACAATGGCAGCATGTCTCACCTCTTGAACTCCTCCATCTGATCCACAAGCCTGGTGAAATTATGATTGTGAAGAGTCCCCCAGTCCCTGGCCACCTGCACCCCCAGGTACCTAAAACTCTCCTGCCCTCCTGAGCCGGAGCCTACCATTCCTTCCTCCTGGTCCCCAGGATGCACCACAAACACCTCACTCTTGCCTAGATTTCGTTTATAGCCTGAAAAGGTCCCAAAATCAGCTAGCAGCTCCATTACCCCCGGCATCCCTCCCACCGGGTCCGCCACACACAGTAGCAGGTCATCGGCATATAACGACACCCTATGTTCCTCCCACCTCGCACCAAACCCCTGCACCCTGAATCCCTCAACGTCATCGCCAACGGCTCGATTGCCAATGCAAACAACAAGGGGGAGAGGGGGCAACCTTGCCTGGTCACTCGGTAAATCCTGACGTACTCCGACCTCCTCCCATTCGTGACCACACACGCCATCGGGGCCACATATAGCAGTCTCACACATCTAATAACCCTTCACCGAATCGAAACTTCCCCAACACCTCCCATAAGTAGCCCCACTCCACTCTATCGAAGGCCTTCTCCACATCCAGCGCCACCACTATCTCAGCCTCACCTTCAATCGCCGGCATCATGATGACATTCAAAACCTCCGCACATTTGTTCAGCTGCCTTCCCTTCACAAAACCTGTCTGGTCCTCGTGCACACAGTCCTCTATCCTTGTGGACAGGATTTTTGCCATCACCCTGGCATCCACATTGAAGAGAGATATGGTCCTGTATGAACCACACTGGGGGTTCTTGTCCCTCTTAAGATTAACGAAATCAGCGCCCGCGACATCGTCGGGGGCAAAGTCCCACCTTCCCACTCCTCATTAAGTGTCCGCACCAGCAAGGAGCCCACCAGGTCCACAAACTTTTTATAAAACTCCAGCGGGAACCCATCCGGCCTCGGCGCCTTCCCTGACTGCATCTGCCCGATCCACTTAACTAGCTACTCCAGCTCAATCAGCACCCCCAACCCCTCCACCTGCTCCTCCTGCACCTTCGGGAAAGATAGCCCGTCGAGAAACCTCTCCATTCCCCTCCTCTCCACCGTTGGCTCCGACCAGTACAGTTCCCCGCAAAAGTCCTTGAAATGAAATGAAAATGAAAATGAAATGAAATGAAAATCGCTTATTGTCACGAGTAGGCTTCAATGAAGTTACTGTGAAACGCCCCTAGTCGCCACATTCCGGCGCCTGTCCGGGGAGGCTGGTACGGGAATCGAACCGTGCTGCTGGCCTGCTTTTAAAGCCAGCGATTTAGCCTTGTGAGCTAAACCAGCCCCTCATTCACCTCTACCCCCTTCCGCACCACATTCCCACTCTCGCCTCTCACTCCAGCAATTTACCTAGCCGCATCCCGCTTGCAGAGCTGATGAGCCAGCATCCTACTCGTCTTTTCACCATGTTCGTACACTGCCCCTTGTGCCTTCCTCCACTGTGCCTCCGCCTTTCTAGTGGTCAGCAAATCAAATTTAGCCTGTAGGCTGCGCCTCTCCACCAACAGTCCCTCCTCTGGTGCCTCCGCGTACCTCCTGTCTACCTCCAGCATCTTCCCCACCAGTCTACCCCTCTCACTCCTCTCGCTCCTCTCCCTGTGTGCCCGGATGGATATCAGCTCCCCACGAAGAACTGCCTTCAGGGCTTCCCAGACCATCCCCACCTGGATCTCCTCCGTATCATTCACCTTGGAACCCCTCAATACTTGCCCGGACCCTCATACACACCTCCTCTTCCAACAACCCCACATCCAACCGCCACAACGGGCGCTGGTCCCGCACCTCCCCCATCTCCAACTCCATCCAATGCGGAGTATGGTCGGAGATTGCAATGGCCGAATATTCGGCCTCCTCCACTCTCGGAATCAGTCCCCTACTCAAACGAAGAAGTCTATCCGGGAATAAACCTATGTACGTGGTTGAAGAAAGAATACCCGTGCACTCGTCCTCACAAACCTCCATGGGTCGACCCCTCCCATCTGGTCCATAAACCCGCTCAATACCTTGGCCGCTGCCGACCTCCTATCCGTCCTTTAACTGGACCGATCCAGTGAACGTTCCACACCGTATTGAAGTCACCCCCATAATTAGACCTCCCGCCTCTAGATCCGGGTCCGTCCCAGCATACGCCTCATAATGTCTGCATCGTCCCAATTTGGGGCATCACACTTTCAAGTACCACCCTCTCCCTGTAGCCTGTCCCTAACAATAACATACTACCACCCTATTCACCACCACCTCAGATACCTCAAACAACACATTTGCCCCACCAGAATCGCTACCCCGGTTCTTCACATCCAACCCAGAGTGGAAAACCTGCCCACCACCCCTTACTCAGATGGACCTGGTCCGCCACCATCGGTGGGTCTCCTGAAGCATTGCCACATCTGACTTTAGCCCCCTCAGATGAGCAATTACACGCGACCGCATCACCGGCCCAGTCAATCCTCTCGCATTCCAGGTGACCAACCAGATCAGAGGGCGTCCCTCCCCCCCTTCCCCGTCGACTAACCATAGCTCATCGACTGCCCGCCCCAGGTCAGCAC
>NW_024055728.1:1195778-1232926 GCF_902713615.1 Scyliorhinus canicula
CCAGCACTGCCAGTGCTCCTCAACACAGCCCGCACTGCCAGTGCTCCAAAAGACAGCCAGCACTGCTAGTGCTTCCCCCACAGCCAGCACTGTCTGTGCGCCAATCCCCCACAGGCTGCACTGCTTGTGTTCCCCAACACAGCCAACACTGCTAGTGCTTCTCCCACAGCCAGCACTGTCACTGCGCCCATGCCCCACAGACCGCACTGCCAGTGCTCCCCAACGCAGCCAGCACTGCTAGTACTCCCCAACACAGCCGGCACTGCCAGTGCTCCCCACACAGCCAGCACTGCCAATGTTTCCCACTCAGCCAGCACTGTCAGTGCTCCCCTCTCCCTCAAGTAGCACTGCCAGCGCTGCCCAACACAGCCAGCACTGCCAGAGCTCCCCAACCCAGCTCGCACTGTCAGTGCTCCACAACACAGCCAGCACAGCTAGTGCGTCCCCCACTGACAGCACTGCCTGTGCGCCCCTACCCCACAGGCTGCACTGCCAGTGTTCCGTAACACAGCCAACACTGCTAGTGCTTCCCCCAAAGCCAGCACTGTCACTGCTCCCATCCCCCACAGACCGCACTGCCAGTGCTCCCTTACACAGACAGCACTGACAGTGTTCAACAACGCAGCCAGCACAGTCAGTGCCCTCCCCCCCCACACCTACAGGCAGCACTGCCAGAGCTCCCAACACAGCCAGCACTGTCAGTTCTCCCCAACACAGGCAGCACTGCTAATGCTTCCCCCACATCCAGCACTGTCAGTGCTCCCCTTCCCCACAGGTAGTACTGCCAGTGCTCCCCAACGCAGCCAACACTGCCAGTGCTCCCCTTCTCCACAGCCAGCACTGCCAGTGCTTCCCAACACAGCCAGCAATGATAGTGCTTCCACCGCAGTCTGTACTGTCAGTGATCCACACAAAAGGCAGCACTGCCTGTGATACCCCCACAGGCAGCACTGCTAATGCTTCCCCCACAGACAGCACTGTCAGTGCTCCCCCCTAAAGCCAGCACTTCCAGTGCTCCCCAACACACCAGAACTGCTAGTGCTTCCCACATAGCCAGCACTGTCAGTGCTCCCTCCTATAGGCAGCACTGACTGTGCTCCCCCACAGCCAGCACTGCTAGTGCTTCCCCCAAAGCCAGGACTGTCAGTGCTCCCCCTACAGGCAGCACTGCCAGTGCTCCCCAACACAGCCTGCACTGCTCGTGCTTCCCCAACAGCCAGCACTGTCAGTGCTCCCCCTACAGGCAGCACTGCCAGTGCTTCCCAACACAGCCTGCACTGCTCGTGCTTCCCCAACAGCCAGCACTGTCAGTGCCTCCCCTACAGGCAGCACTGCCAGTGCTCACCAACACAGACGGCACTGCTCATGCTTCCCCCACAGTCAGCACTGTCAGTGCTCCCCTCCACCACAGGCAGCACTGCCAGTGTTTCCCAACACAGACAACACTGCCACTGCTCCCCCCCCCCACAACCAGCACTGCTAATGCTTCCCCCACAGACAGCACTGCCAGTGCTCCCCCTACAGCCAGCACTGCCAGTGCTTCCAAACACAGCCAGCACTGATAGTGCTTCCTCGCGGCCAGCACCATCAGTGCTCACCCAAAAGGTAGCACTACCAGTGCTTCCCCCACAGGCAGCACTGCTAGTGCTTCACCCACAGCCAACACTGCCAGTGCTCCCACTACAGGCAGCACTGCCAGTGTTCCCCAACACAGCCAGCACAGCCACTGCACCCCCCCCCCCACAGCCAGCATTGCTAGTGCATCCCCCACAGACAGCACTGCCAGTGCTCCCCCTACAGGCAGCACTGCCAGTGCTCCCCTCACATCCAGCACTGCTAGTGCTTCCCCCACAGCCAGCACTGCTAGTGCTTCCCCCACAGCAAGCACTGTCAGTGCCCCCGCTACAGGCAGCACTGCCAGTGCTCCCCACACAGCCAGCACTGCTAATGTTTCCCACCCAGCCAGCACTGTCAGTGCTCCCCTCCCCCTCAAGTAGCACTGCCAGTGCTGCCCAACACAGCCAGCACTGCCAGAGCTCCCCAACACAGCCCGCACTGTCAGTGCTCCCCAACACAGACAGCACTGCTAGTGCTTCCCCCACATCCAGCACTGTCAGTGCTCCAATTCCCCACAGGGAGTACTGCCAGTGCTCCCCAACACAGCCAGCACTGCCAGTGCTCCCCTTCTCCACAGCCAGCACTGCCAGTGCTTCCCAACACACCAGAACTGCTAGTGCTACCCACATAGCCAGCACTGTCAGTGCTCCCTCCTATAGGCAGCACTGACTGTGCCCACAGGCAGCACTGCTAATGCTTCCCCCACAGACAGCACTGTCAGTGCTCCCCCTAAAGCCAGCACAGCCTCTGCACCCACCGCCCCCCCCCCCACAGCCAGCATTGCTAGTGCATCCCCCACAGACAGCACTGCCAGTGCTCCCCTACAGGCAGCACTGCCAGTGCTCCCCTCACATCCAGCACTGCTAGTGCTTCCCCCACAGCAAGCACTGTCAGTGCCCCCGCTACAGACAGCACTGTCAGTGCTCCCCCCTAAAGCCAGCACTTCCAGTGCTCCCCAACACACCAGAACTGCTAGTGCTTCCCACATAGCCAGCACTGTCAGTGCTCCCTCCTATAGCCAGACTGACAGTGCTTCCCAACTCAGCCAGCAATGATAGTGCTTCCACCGCAACCTGTACTGTCAGTGCTACACGCAAAAGGCAGCACTGCTAGTGCTGCCCCCACAGACAGCACTGTCAGTGCACCTCCTAAAGGCAGCACTGCCAGTGCTCCCCAACACACCAGAACTGCTAGTGCTTCCCCCACAGCCAGCACTGTCAGTGCTCTCCTCCTACAGGCAGCTCTGCAGTGTTCCCCAACACAGCCAGCACTGCCAACTTCTCCACAACACTGCCAGTACTGCCAGTGATCCCCAACACAGCCAGCACTGCCAGTGCTCCCCTTCTCCACAGCCAGCACTGACAGTGCTTCCCAACTCAGCCAGCACTGCTAGTGCTTCCCCACAGCCAGCACTGTCAGTGCTTCCCTGCACCACAGGTAGGACTGCCAGTGATCCCCAACACAGCCAGCACTGCCAGTGCTCCCCTTCTCCACAGCCAGCACTGCCAGTGCTTCCCAACTCAGCCAGCACTGATAGTGCTTCCACCGCAGCCAGTACTGTCAGTGCTACACGCAAAAGGCAGCACTGCCAGTGCTTCCCCCACAGGCAGCACTGCTAGTGCTGCCCCCACAGACAGCACTGTCAGTGCCCCCCTCAAGGCAGCACTGCCAGTGCTCCCCAACACAGCCCGCACTGCTAGTGCTTCCCCCACAGCCAGCACTGTCAGTGCTCCCCTCCCCCACAGGCAGCACTGCCAGTGCTTCCCAACACAGCCAGCACTGATAGTGCTTCCCTCGCGGCCAGCACTGTCAGTGCTCACCCAAAAGGTAGCACTGCCAGTGCTTCCCCCACAGGCAGCACTGCTAGTGCTTCCCCCACAGCCAGCACTGTCAGTGCTCCTCTACCCCACAGGCAGCACTGCCAGTGTTCCCCAACACAGCCAGCACTGCCACTTCTCCACAACACTGCCAGCACTGTCAGTGCTCCCCAACACAGCCAGCACTGCCAGAGCTCCCAACACAGCCAGCACTGTCAGTTCTCCCCAACACAGGCAGCACTGCTAGTGCTTCCCCCACATCCAGCACTGTCAGTGCTCCCCTTCCCCACAGGTAGTACTGCCAGTGCTCCCCAACGCAGCCAACACTGCCAGTGCTCCCCTTCCCCACAGCCAGCACTGCCAGTGCTTCCCAACACAGCCAGCAATGATAGTGCTCCCACCGCAGTCTGTACTGTCAGTGATCCACCCAAAAGGCAGCACTGCCTGTGATTCCCCCACAGGCAGCACTGCTAATGCTTCCCCCACAGACAGCATTGTCAGTGCTCCCCCCTAAAGACAGCACTTCCAGTTCTCCCCAACACACCAGAACTGCTAGTGCTTCCCACATAGCCAGCACTGTCAGTGCTCCCTCCTATAGGCAGCACTGACTGTGCTCCCCCACAGCCAGCACTGCTAGTGCTTCCCCAACAGCCAGGACTGTCAGTGTTCCCCCTACAGGCAGCACTGCCAGTGCTCCCCCCACAGGCAGCACTGCTAGTGCTTCCCCCACAGCCAGCACTGCCAGTGCTCCCCCCACAGGCAGCACTGCCAGTCTTCCCCAACACAGCCAGCACTGCCACTGCTCCCCCCACAGCCAGCACTGCTAGTGCATCCCCCACAGACAGCACTGCCAGTGCTCCCCCTACAGGCAGCACTGCCAGTGCTCCCCAACACTCCAGAACTGCTAGTGCTTCCGCCACAGCCAGCACTGTCAGTGCTCCCCTCCCCCACAGGCAGTACTGCCAGTGTTCCCCAACACAGCCAGCACTACCACTGCTCCCCCCCCACAACCAGCACTGCTAGTGTATCCCCACAGACTCCCCCTATGGCAGCACTGCCAGTGCTCCCTCACAGCCAGCACTGCTAGTGCTTCCCCAACAGCCACCACTGCTAGTGCTTCCCCAACAGCCAGCACTGTCATGCTCCCCCTAGAGGCAGCACTGCCAGTATTCCCCAACACAGCCAGCACTGCTAATGTTTCCCCCACAGCCAGCATTGTCAGTGCTCCCCTCCCCCACCAGTAGCACTGCCAGTGCTCCCCAACACAGCCCGCACTGCCAGTGCTCCCCAACACAGCCAGCACTGCTAGTGCTTCCCCCACAGCCAGCACTGTCTGTGCGCCCCTCCCCCACAGGCTGCACTGCCAGTGTTCCCCAACACAGCCAACACTGCTAGTGCTTCCCCCACAGCCAGCACTGTCACTGCTCCTCCCATCCCCCACTGAACTCACTGCCTGTGCCCCACAACGCAGCCAGCACTGCTAGTGCTCCCCAACACAGCCAGCACCTTCAGTGCTCCCCAACACAGGCAGCACTGCCAGTGCTCCCAACACAGCCAGCACTGTCAGTGCTCCCCAACACAGCCAGAACTGTGAGTGCTTCCCGCACAGCCAGCACTGCCACTGCTCCCCCCCTCACAGCCAGCACTGCTTGTGCATCCCCCACAGACAGCACTGCCCGTGCTCCCCCTACAGGCAGCACTGCCAGTGCTCCCCTCACAACCAGCACTGCTAGTGCTTCCCCACAGCCAGCATGCTAGTGTTGCCCCTCACAGCAAGCACTGTCAGTGCCCCGCTACTGGCAGCACTGCCAGTGCTCCCCACCACAGCCAGCACTGCTACTGTTTCCCACACAGCCAGCACTGTCAGTGCTCCCCTCCCACACAAGTAGCACTGCCAGTGCTGCCCAACACAGCCACGCACTGCCAGAGCTCCCCAACACAGCCCGCACTGCCAGTGCTCCCCAGCACAGCCAACACTGCTAGTGCTTCCCCCACATCCAGCACTGTCATTGCTCCACTTCACCACAGGGAGTACTGCCAGTGCTCCCCAACACAGCCAGCACTGCCAGCTGCTCCCCTTCTCCACAGCCAGCACTGCCAGTGCTTCCCAACATACCAGAACTGCTAGTGCTACCCACATAGCCAGCTACTGTCAGTGCTCCCTCCTATAGGCGCCACTGCCAGTGCTTCTCCACAGGCAGCACCGCTAGTGCTGCCCCCACAGCCAGCACTGTCTGTGCGCCACTCCCCCACAGGCTGCACTGCCAGTGTTCCCCAACACAGCCAACACTGCTAGTGCTTCCCCCACAGCCAGCACTGTCACTGCTCCCATCCCCCACAGACCGCACTGCCAGTGCTCCCCAACGCAGCCAGCACTGCTAGTGCTCCCCAACACAGCCAGCACTGTCAGTGCTCCCCAACACAGGCAGCACTGCCAGTGCTCCCAACACAGCCAGCACTGTCAGTGCTTCCCCAACACAGCCAGCACTCAATGCTCTTCAACACAGCCAGCACTGTCAGTGCTCCCCCTACAGTCAGCACTGCCAGTGCTCCCAACACAGCCAGCACTGTCAGTGCTCCCCAACACAGCCAGCACTGTCAGTGCTCCCCCTACAGGCAGCACTGCCCGTGTTCCCCAACACAGCCAGCACTGTCAGTGCTCCCCCTACATGCAGCACTTCCAGTGCTCCACACACAGCCAGCACTGTCAGTGCTCCCCAACACAGCCAGCACTGCCAGTGCTCCCCAACACAGGCCGCACTGCTAGTGCTTCCCCCACAGCCAGCACTGTCAGTGCTCCCCTGCACAACAGGTAGTACTGCCAGTGATCCCCAACACAGCCAGCACTGCCAGTGCTCCCCTTCTCCACAGCCACCACTGCCAATGCTTCCCAACACAGCCAGCACTGATAGTGCTTCCCCCGCAGCCAGTACTGTCAGTGCTCCACCCAAAAGGCAGCACTGCCAGTGCTTCCCCCACAGCCAGCACTGCTAGTGCTTCCCCAACAGACAGCACTGTCAGTGCTCCCGCTAAAGGCAGCATTGCCAGTGCTCCTTACCACACCAGAACTGCTAGTGCTTCCCCCACAGCCAGCACTGTCAGTGCTCCCCAACACAGCCAGAACTGCCAGTGCTCCCCAACACAGCCAGCACTGCTAGTGCTTCCCCCACAGCCAGCACTGTCAGTGCTCCCCTTCCCCACAGGTAGTACTGCCAGTGCTCCCCAACACAGCCAGCACTGACAGTACTTCCCAACACAGCCAGCACTGATAGTGCTTCCCCCGCAGCCAGTACTGTCAGTGCTCCACCCAAAAGGCAGCGCGGTCAGTGCTTCCCCCACAGCCAGCACTGCTAGTGCTTCCCCCACCAGACAGCACTGTCAGTGCTCCCCCCTAAAGGCAGCATTGCCAGTGTTCTCTAACACAGCCAGAACTGCTAGTGCTTCCCCCACAGCCAGCACTGTCAGTGCTCCCTCCTACAGGCAGCACTGAATGTGCGCCCCACAGCCAGCACTGCTAGTGCTTCCCCCACAGCCAGCACTGTCAGTGCTCCCCCTACAGGCAGCACTGCCAGTGCTCCCCAACACAGCCCGCACTGCTAGTGCTTCCCCCACAGCCAGCACTGTCAGTGCTCCCCCTACAGGCAGCACTGCCAGTGCTACCCAACACAGCCAGCACTGTCAGTGTTCCCCTCCACCACAGGCAGCACTGCCAGTGTTCCCCAACACAGCCAGCACTGCCACTGCTCCCCCACAGCCAACCAGACAGGGTGCTGCCTCTGTCAGTCAGCGGCTGGAGTTGGTGATTGGCTGAGAGGCTGCACGTCAGCGGCTAGAGCTGCTGATTGGCTGAGGGGCTGTCAGTCATCGGCTGGAGCTGCTGATTGGCTGAGAGTCTGTCAGTCAGTTTTTATTTATTCATTAATTTGATTATTGATGTAATCGGATATTTCACCGCGATCTTGATCTGCTGCTGAACCTGGTCTGTGTCACCACATAAATAAATGTATTTGTGCAGCAATTTAAATCCATTAGCATGAATCCGACTTGTTGTAATTATATTGAAGATCGGTGAGGTAATACAAATCTGACAAATCGAAATAGAAAAAGTTAATAACGTACACTGTCCAGAGGAGAATGAAGCTCCGGAGATTGTGAAGAGCAAATCATGACTTCCTTCTGCTCTCCATCTCTGGGTCTGTGCGATTGTCTCCAAGATTCTGAGCAATCAGTTGCCTTCCGGACTCGACTGGTAAGTAAAAGTGTGTCTGACTGTCAGAGCGTTAATGAACAGGATTGAGAAGAACGGGATCAATGGAGTTAAAACCTGATAAAACCAGAATATCCAACCCATCCCGGGTCAGTGACAACGCTACTCTTTGTCCGACAGCCCCACTCGACATTGTCGATTGTCACTCCAGGTTCATATGTAAAGTACCAGGGGATGTTTTTGACACAGAGCAGGAAGCCGCTTGTTGACAGAACAACAGCCGCAGTTTTCCCGGTGCAATATTTAGTTTTCAGTTTCTGGCAGCGAATGGCCACAAATCGATCAAATGAGAAAGTGAGGGTGAACCAGACAGAACAGTCCATTGCTGTATCCTGCAGCAGAGCATTAACACGGACATACAGGGGTGAGGTCCAGGAAAATTCCGGCGGAAATAATAATAACTGATCTTGTTAAATACGGGTTTAGTGATAATAAACAGCAGATCCGCCGTTGCCATGGCCACTAGGTAGCGGGTGGTGCAGGTAGATAGGCCACACTTCCCCGACACAGAATCACAATTCCCAGTAAATTAACTGTCAGAGAGAGAAAGGAGAGACGCGGGAAATTACTGGATAATCAATCTCCCTGTCTGAACACAATCTCAGCATCACTATAATGGACAGTGGGTGGGGGTATTGGGAGAGGGAGTGGGCACAGATATTAACATTGCAGAGACGGAAGTAGAAAATGTAACTCCAGTGTTAAAGATGGGGAATTGGGGGGGGGGGGGGGAGGACTGTGAATTGCAGCCCTGTCAGTTTGATGGCAGTGGGAGGAAAATGTTTATAATTCAGTACCTTTGGGAGAGGTTACATTTCTCATTCAGTCCGTTTTACAGGATTCACTCAGGCCGGCCAGGTTTCCAAAACCAGATACAAACATACCAGAGATTGTCATCCCTGCTAAATTATTGGACCACACCCGGATTGGACCGTTCGCTGGACTGGATTTCTGATGGGGTTGGACACCACTCCTGTTTATTTGAATACGCCACGAACAGTGGAAAAATAAAACCAACGCAGGATCTCCCCACTTCATAATCGTGGGAGAAATAGAAATCTAGAATGTTCAGTGCAAAAGGAGGTCTTTCGGCCCATCGAGTTGCACCTGTCCTTAGAAAGATTAAAACCAGTTAATAGAACCATAGAACATAGAACAGTACAGCACAGAACAGGTCCTTCGGCCCTCAATGTTGTGCCGAGCCATGATCACCCTACTCAAACCCCACATATCCACCCTATACCCGTAAACCAACAACCCCCCCCCCCCTTTACCTTACGTTTATTAGGACCACTACGGGAAATTTAGCATGGCCAATCCACCTAACCCGCATATCTTTGGACCTGTGGGAGGAACCGGAAGCACCCGGAGGAAACCCACGCACACAGGGGGAGGACGTGCAGACTCCACACAGACAGTGACCCAGCCGGGAATAGAACCTGGGACCCTGGAGCTGTGAAGCATTTATGCTAACCACCATGCTACCCTGCTGACCCAAGTTAAGTCCACCCCATTCCCCATAAAGACGCCATTTAAATTGTTTGGAAACTAACACAATTTATCTTGGTCAATCCACCTAACCTTGCACATCTTTTGGGACTGTGGCAGGAAACCGGAGCAACCGGACGAAACACACGCAGACACATAGAACATAGAACATAACAGCGCAGAACGGGCCCTTCGGCCTCAATGTTGCGCCGACCTGTGAAACCCCTCTAAAGCCCATCTACACTGTCCCCTTATCGTCCATATGTCTATCCAATGACCGTTTGAATGCCCTTCGTGTTGGCGATCCCATTACTGTTACAGGCAGGGAATTCCACGCCCTTACAACTCTATGAGTAAAGAACCTACATCTGACATCTGTCCCATATGTATCTCCGCTGAATTTAAAGCTATGTCCCTTCGTGCTAGACATCACCGTCCATGGAAAAAGGCTCTCATTGTCCACACTATATAATCCTCTGATCATCTTGTATGTCTCATTAAGTCAATTCCTAACCTTCTTTTCTCTAATGAAAACAGCCTTAGGTCCCTCAGCCTTTCCTGATAAGATCTTCCTCCATACCAGGCAACATCCTGGTAAAACTCCTCTGCACCCTTTCCAATGATTCCACATCCTTCCTTTAATGCGGAGACCAGAACTGCACTCAATACTCCAAATGCGACCGCACCATGTTTGTACTACTGCAACATGACCTCATGGCTCAGAAACTCAATCCCTCTACCAATAAAAGCTAACACACCGTACGCCTTCTTAACAACCCTCTCAAACTGGGTGGCCACTTTCAGGGACCTATGTAAATGACAACCGATATCTCTCTGCTTATCCACACTACCAATAATCTTACCATAAGCCCAGTATTCTGTCTTCCTGTTATTCCTTCCTAAATGAATCACCTGATACTTTTCTCCATTAATCTCCATTTTCCAACTATAAGCCCAGCAGGGAGCTTATCTATGTAACTCTGTAAATTTTACATCCTTCCGCACTGTCCACAACTCCACCAACTTTAGTGTCACCTGCAAATTTACTCACCCATCGTTCTACTCCCTCCAAGTCATTTATTAAAATTGACAAACAGCAGTGGCCTCAAAACAGATCCTTGGTACACCACTAGTAACCTGAACTCCAGTCTGAACATTTCCCATCAACCACCGCCCTTGTCTTCTACAGCTTGCTAATTTCTGATCCAAACTGCAAAATCACGCTGAATCCCTTGCCTCCGTATTTTCTGCAATAGCCTATCGTGGGGAACCTTATCAAACGCTTTCCTGAAATCCATACACACATCATCAAACTGCTTTACCCTCATCCACCTGTTTGGTCACCTCTCAAAGAACCCAATAAGGTGGGTTGAGGCACGGACATGCACCTTCACAAAACCATGTTGACTATCTCAAATCAACTTATTAATTTTCAGATGATTATACTAATTATATTTTCCAAACCTTCCAATACTTTGCCCACAACAGAAGTAAGGCTGACTGGTCTATAGTTACCGGGTTTGTCTATACTCCCCTTCTTGAACAAGGCAACAACATTTGCGAACCTCCAGTTTTCTGGTACTATTTCTGTCGACAAAGATGACTTAAAGATCAAAGCTAAAGGCTAAGTAATTCCTCCTAAGTTACTAGAGATCCTAGGAAAAAATACTATGATGGGGATTTCTGATGGGGTTTGGACACCACTCCTGGTTTATTTGAATACGCCACGAACAGTGGAAAAAAATGAATCAAACGGAGAACCTTCCCACTTCATAATCGTGGGAGGAATAGAAATATAAGAATGTTCAGTGAAAAAGGAGGTCTTTTCGGCCCATTTAGTTGCACCTGCCCTTAGAAAGCTAAAACCCGTTAAGTCCACCCCCATCCCCATAACGACCCCATTTTACTGTTTGGAAACTGAACACAATTTATCTTGGTCAATCCACCTAACCTGCATATCTTTTGGACTGTGGCAGGAAACCGGAACAAACTGACGAAACCCACGCAGACAAATAGAACATAGAACATTATAGCACAGTACAGGCCCTTCGGCCCTCGATGTTGCGCCGACCTGTGAAACCCATCTAAAGCCCATCTACACTGTCCCCTTATCGTCCATATGTCTATCCATTGTCCGTCTGAATGCCCTTAGTGTTGGCGATCCAATTACTGTTGCTGGCAGGGATTTTCCACGCCCTTAACAACTCTCTGAGTAAAGAACCTACCTCTGACATCTGACCCATATGTATCCGCTCAATTTAAAGCTATGTCCCATCGTGCTGGACATCACCATCCGAGGAAAAGGCTTTCATTGTCCACCCTATCTAATCCTCTGATCATCTTGTATGGCTCAATTAAGTCACCTCTTAACCTTCTTCTCTCTAATGAAAACAGTCTTATTTCCCTCAGCCTTGCCTAATAACATCTTCTCTCCATACCAGGCAAACATCCTGGTAAAACTCCTCTGCACCCTTTCAAATGATTCCACATTCTTCCTATAATGCGGCCACCAGAACTGCAGGCAATACTTCAAATGCGGCCGCAACAGAGTTTGTTACAACTGCAACATTACCTCGTGGCTCCGAAACTCAACCCCCTGCCAATAAAAACCTTCTTAACACATTCTCAACGTTGGGTGGCAACTTTCAGGGATCTATGTACATGGACATCGAGATTTCTGCTTATCCAAACTACCAAGAATCTTACCATTAGCCCAGTACTCTGTCTTCCTGTTATTCCTTCCTAAGTTAATCAGTCACACTTTACTCCATTAAACTCCATTTGCCACATATTAACCCCAGGTAGGCAGCTTATCTATGTCCCTCGTAACTTATACCAATCCTTCCGCACTGTCCTGAACTCCACCTACTTTAGTGTAATCTGCAAATTTACTCACCCATCCTTCTACGCCCTCCTCCAGGTCATTATAAAAATGACAAACAGCAACGCCCCGAAACAGATCCTTATGGCACAAACACTAGTAACTGGACTCCAGCTGAACATTTCCCTCAACCACCGCCCTTTGTCTTCTTCCAGAGAGCCAATTTCTGCTCCAAACTGCTAAATCACCCGGAATCCCATGCCTCTGCATTTTCTGCAATATCCTCCCGTGGGAAACCTTATCAAACGCTTTACTGAAATCCATATGCACTTCATGAACTTCTTTACCCTCATCCACCTGGTTTGATTACCTTCTCAACAACTCAATAAGGTTAGTGAGGCACGACATATCCTTCACAAAACCATGTTGTCTATCTGGAGGAAACCACTCAGCACAGGGATCCCCTGTGGCCGTTCCCCTTACTAACAGGTATACCGCTTTGGATACTGTTGGGCGGGGACTTTCCACGGGTCAGCCATGGGGTACAGATCTCTGGCACAGAGTCTGTCCCTGTTGCTCAGAATGGAAGAGGGGAAAGAAGAAGAACATTAGTCATTGGAGACTCCATAGTAATTAGAGGGATAGATAGGAGATTCTGATGAAACGAAAGAGACTCGTGGTTGGTGTGTTGCCTCCCAGGTGCCAGGGTCCGCGATGTCTCGGATCGTGTTTTCGGGATCCTTAAGGTGGAGGGGGAGCAGCCCAAAGTTGTGGTCCACCAATCACATAGGTAGGAAAGGGATAGGGATGTAAAGCAGGAATTCAGGGAGCTCGGGTGGAAACTTAGATCCAGGACAGAGTTATTATCTATGGTTTGTTACACTTGCCACGTGCTAGCGAGTCGAGGGATAGGGAGAGAGAGCAGTTGAACACGTGGCAGCAGGGATGGTGCAGGAGGGAGGGTTTCAGATTCCTGGACAATTGGGGCTCATTCTGGGGTCGTTCAGTCTACAAACGGGATGGTCTAAACCTGGACCAGAGGGGTACTAATATCCTGGATGGGAGGGTTTAAACTAGTTCAGTAGGAGATTGGGAACCTGAATTTTAGCTCAAGTTCACAAGAAGCTAAGAGTAGTGAGGTCATGATTAAGTTTTCAAAATTTGCAGGAGTATACCGGCAGGAAGGAAGATGGTTTAAAGTGCGTCTATTTCAATGCCTGGAGCATACGGAATAAGGTGGGCGAGCTTGCGGCATGGGTTAGTACCTGGGACTGCGATGTTGTGGCCATTTCTGGGACATGGATAGAGCAGGGGGAGGAATGGTTGTTGCAGGTCCCGGGGTTTAGATATTCAGTAAGTTCAGGGAAGGTGGTAAGAGAGGAGGAGAGGTGGCATTGTTAGTCAAGGACTGTATTACGGTGGCTGAGAGGACATTTGATGAGCACTCGAATACTGAGGTAGTATGGGCTGAGTTAACAAACAGGAAAGGAGAGGTCACCCTGTTAGGGCTTTTCAACAGGCCTCCAATAAGGTTCCAGAGATGTAGAGGAAATGATTGCAAAGATGATTTTGGATAGGAGCGAAATTAACAGGTTATTGTTATGGGGGACTTGAACTCTCCAAATATTGACTGGAAACACTATAGTTCCAGTACTTTAGATGGATCCGTTTTTGTCCAATGTGTGCAAGAGGCTTTCCTGATGCAGTATGTAGATAGGCCAACAGGAGGTGAGGCCGTATTGGATTTGGTACTGGGTAATGAACCAAGACAGGTGTTAGATTTGGAGGTAGGTGAGCACTTTGGTAATAGTGACCACAATTCGATTACGTTCACTTTTGCGATGGAAAGGGATAGGTATACACCGCAGGGCAAGAGTTATAGCTGGGGGAAAGATAATTATGATGCGGTGAGGCAAGACTTAGGATGCATCGGCTGGAGAGGAAAACTGCACGGGATGGACACAATGGAAATGTGGAGCATGTTCAAGGAAGAGCTACTTCGTGTCCTTGATAAGTATGTACCTGTTAGACAAGGAGTAAGTCGTCAAGCGAGGGAACCATGGGTTACAAAGGCAGTTGAAATGCTTGTCAAGAGGAAGAAGGAGGCGTATGTGAAGATGAGACATGATGGTTCAGTTGGGTCGCATGAGAGTTACAAGTTATCTAGGAAGGCTCTAAAGAGAAAGCTAAGAAGAGCCAAGCGAGGACATGAGAAGTCTTTGGCAGGTAGGATTAAGGATACCCCTAAAGCTTTCTATTAGTCTGTCAGGAATAAAAGAATAATTAAGGTACGGGTAGGGCCAGTCAAGGACAGTAGTGGGAAGTTGGGCATGGAGTCCGAGGGGATAGGAGAGGTGCTAAATGATTATTTTTCATCAGTATTCAAACAGGAAAAAGACAAAGTTGTCGAGGAGGATACTGAGATACAGGCTGCTAGACTAGAAGGGCTTGAGGTTCATAAGGAGGAGGTGTTAGAGATTCTGGAAAGTGTGCAAATAAAGACGTCCCCTGCGCCGGATGGGATTTACACTAGGATTCTCTGGGAAGCTAGGGAGGAGATTGCCGAGCCTTTGGCTTTAATCTTTAGGTCATCTTTGATTACAAGAATAGTGCCAAAGGACTGGAGGATAGCAAATGTTGTCCCCTTGTTCAATAAGGGGAGTAGAGATAACCCCAGTAACTATAGAACAGTCAGCCTTACTTCTGTTGTGGGAAAAGTCTTGGAAATGTTTATAACTGATAGGATGTATAATCATCTGGAAAGGAATAATTTCGTTAGAGATAGTCAACGTGGTTTTGTGAAGGGTAGGTCGTGCCTCACGAACCTCATTGAGTTCTTCGAGAAGGTGACCAAACAGGTGGATGAGGGTAAAGCAGTTGATGTGGCTTTTTGGATTTCAGTAAAGCGTTTGATAAGGTTCCCACGGTAGACTCTGCAGAAAATACAGAGGCATGGGATTCAGGGTGATTTAGCAGTTTGGATCAGAAATTGGCTAGCTGATAGAAGACAAAGGGTGTTGGGTGCTGGGAAATGTTCTGACCGGTGTCCAGTTAATAGTGGTGTACCACAAGGATCTGTTTTGGGGCCGCTGATGTTTGTCATTTTTATAAATTACCTTGAGGAGGGCGTAGAAGGATGGGTGAGTACATTTGCAGATGGCACTAAAGTCGGTGGAGTTGTGGACAGTGCAGAAGGATGTTACAAATTACAGAGGAACATAGATAAGCTGCAGAGCTGGGCTGAAAGGTGGCAAATGGAGTTTACAGCAGAAAAGTGTGAGGTGATTCATTTTGGAAGGAACAGGAAGACAGAGTACTGGGATAATGGTAAGATTCTTGGTAGTGTGGACGAGCAGAGAGATCTCGGTGTCCATGTCCATCGAGCCCCAAAAGTTGCCACCCAGGTTTTCAGGGTTGTTAAGAAGGCGTAAGGTGTGTTAGCTTTTATTGGTAGAGGAATTGCGTTTCGGAACAATGAGGTCATGTTGCAGTTGAACAACACTCTGTTGCGGCCGCATTTGGAGTTTAGCGTGCAGTTCTGGTCGCCACATATAGGAAGGATGTGGAAGCATTGGAATGGGTACAGAGGAGATTTACAAGGGTGTTGCCTGGTATGGAGAGAAGATCATTTGAGGAAAGGCTGAAGGAATTGAGGCTGTTTTCATTAGAGAGAAGAAGGTGACTTAATAGAGGCATACAAGATGATCAGAGCATTAGATAGGGTTGACATTGAGAGCCTGTTTCCTCGGATGCTGATGTCCAGCAAGAGGGGACATTGCTTTAAACTAAGGGGAGATACATATAGGACAGCTGTCAGAGGTAGGTGCTTTACTCAGAGAGTAGTAAGGGCGTGGAATGCCGTACCCGCAACAGTAGTGGGCTCGCAAACACTAAACGCTTTCAAATGGTCATTGGATCGGCATCTGGACGGTATGAGAATAGTGTAGAGGGATGTTAGAGGGGTATCACAGGGCATCATCGAGGGCAGAAGAGCCTGTACAGCGCTGTAATGTATATGTTCTGTGTTCTATCTCTAATCAAATTATTCTATTCCAAATGATTATAAATCATATTTCCTACAAAAAATTTCCAATACTTTGCCCACAACAGAAGTAAGGCTCACGTGTCCATAGTTACCGGATTTGTCTCTACTCCCCTTCTTGAACAATGGGACAACATCTGCTATCCTCGAGTCTTCTGGCACCATTTCAGTAGACAAAAATGACTTAAAGATCAAAGCCAAAGGCTCAGCAATCTCCAGACTTGGTTCCCAGAGAATCCAAGTATAAATGCCATCCGGCCAAGGCGACTTATCTATTTTAACACTTTAAAGAATTGCTAACATCTCCTCCATATGATCCTCAATCCCTCTAGTCTAGCGGCCTGTATCACAGTACTCTCCTCGACAACGTGGTCTTTTTCCTGTGTGAATACTGACGGAAAATATTGATATAGCACCTCTCCTATCTCCTCGGCCTCCATGCACAACTTCCCACTACTGTCCTTGACTGGCCCTACTCTTACCTAGTCATTCTTTTATTCCTGACATATCAATAGAAAGCTTTTGGTTATTCTTGATCCTACCTGCCAAAGTCTCCTCATGTCCTCTCCTGGCTCTTCTTATTTCTCTCTTTAGATCCTTCCCAGCTAACTTGCAACTCTCGAGCGCCCCAACTGAACCTTCACGTCTCATCTTTACATAAGCCTCCTTCTTCCTTTTGACAAGTGTTTCAACTTCTTTAGTAAACCACGGTTCCCTCGCTTACCTCCCAGCCTGACAGGTACATACTTATAGAACATAGAACAGTACAGCACAGAACAGGCCCTTCGGCCCTGTTTTGCCGAGCCATGATCACCCCACTCAAACCCACGTATCCACCCTATACCCGCAACCCAACAACCCCCCCTTAACCTTACTTTTTTTATTAGGACACTACGGGCAATTTAGCATGGCCAATCCACCTAACCCGCACATCTTTGGACTGTGGGAGGAAACCGGAGCACCCGGAGGAAACCCACGCACACAGGGGGAGGACGTGCAGACTCCACACAGACAGTGACCCAGCCGGGAATCGAATCTGGGACCCTGGAGTTGTGAAGCATTTATGCTAACCACCATGCTACCCTGCTGCCCCCAAGGACATGCAGTAGCAGTTCCTTGGACATGCTCCACATTTCCATTGCCCCCATCCCCTGCAGTTTTCCTCTCCATCCGATGCATCCTAAGTCTTACCTCATTGCATCATAATTGCCTTTTCCTCAGATATAACTCTTGCCCTACGGTTTATACCTATCCCTTTCGATCACTAAATTAAACGTAATCGAATTGTGGTCACTATCACCAAAGTGCTCACCTACCTTTAAATCTAACATCTGTCCTGGTTCGTTACCCATTAGCAAATCCAATCCGGCCTCGCCTCTCGTTGGCCCATCTGCATACTGTGTCAGGAAACCCTCCTGCTCACATTGGACAAAAACGGACCCATCTAAAGTACTCGAACTATAGCGTTTCCAGTCAATATATGGAAAGTTAAAGTTCGCCATAACAACTAGCCTGTTACTTTCGATCCTATCCAGAATCAATCCTTTCTTCTGCGTCTCTGGAACTTTTCGGAGGCCTATTGAAAACCCCTAACAGGATGATATCTCCTTTCCTGTGTCCAACCTCAGCCTATACTGCCTCAGTAGTCAAGTCCTCATTAAACGTCCTTTCTGGCACCGTAATAGTGTCCTTGACTTACAATGCCACCCCCGCCCTCTTTTACCACCTTCCCTGAACTTACTGAAATATCTGAACCCCGGCACCTGCAACAACCATTCCTGCCCTTGCTCTATCCATGTCTCCGAAATGGCCACAACATCGAAGTCCCAGGTGCCATCACATGCCGCAGGTTCACCCACCATTTTCCGGAAGCTCCTGGCATTGAAATAGACGCACATTAACCCGCATTCTTTCCTGCCTGTACACTCGGCAACTTTGAGACCTTACTCATGACCTTACTACTCCCAACCTCCTGTATACTGGAGCGACAACTCAGGTTCCCAATCCGCTGCTGAACTAGTTTAAACACTCACGAAGAGCATTAGCAAATTTCCACCCATCCCCAGGATATTAGTACCCATCTGGTCCAGGTGTAGACCATCCCACCTTTCCCAGAATGAGCCCCAATTGTCCAAGAATCTGAAAACCTCCCTCCTGCAGCATCCCTGTAGCCACGTGTTCAACTGATCTCTCTCCCTATTCCTCGTCCCGCTAGCACGTTGCACGAGTAACATACAAGAGATAATAACTCTGTTTGTCCTTGATCAAAGTTTCCACGAATTCCTGAATTCCTACCTTACACCCCTATCACTTTTGCTCCCATTTTTGTTCGTACCTATGTGGACCACGACTTGGTGCTGCTCTCCCTATCGGCGTCACTCACCTCAAACATTCAGCAGAAGAAACATTTTACTGCCTTTCCTACCACGCCCTCTCGATAAACCAAGAAAAAGAAAGTAAGAGCTTACCTGATATTACCAGAACCCCTAAGGTAAGAGGAGAGGAAGGGTGGGGGTCACTACAAGCGTAGTGTCTCGGGTTTAGGGTTAGGGTTAGGGTTAGGTTAGGGTTAGGGTTAAACCGCCCAACTTATATACAGGTACTCACCTTCACAGAAATCCCCATGGCCCTCTTCCTGCAGCTCTGAATATAAGTTTTCAACGGTAAACTTATCTTCCCGACAGGCGCCTGGACACTGGTCCCACCGAAAAACTGGAGGCAGTTTCTCCTGTAAGGTAAGTTTTTAATGGTAAACTTACCTTCCCGACAGGCCCCCAGACACTGCTTCCGCCGGAAATCTGGATCCACGGTGGAGAAAGTGCAGACTCTGCACAAACAGTGACCCATGCTGTGAATCGATCCTGGGACCCGGGAGCTGTGAATCAACCGTGCCAACGACAGTGCCGCCGTGCATGTCAGCCAGCCCAGCATAGATTCTGTCCAGTCTCCAGAACATTTCGAAAGCACACCCCTACCAGGTTTAGTCATTCGCAAAAAACCCTCTCCCAGGAATCCCCCATTGCCATGTCTCGAACAACCCAACATCCCTGTTCCCAGGAATCCATCCTCGCCCTGTTTGAAAACAATCCCTGCCAAGCTTCTCTCAGGAATATTCACACTCCGGCATTGGACATTCCCCAGGGTTCACTTTGCCGGAATAGACTCTCCAGATTCGGACTCACTGCATTCGAGAAAAAAAATAGGAAAATTCCAAATCAAAGGCGTTAAGTTGGAAGACAAATTTCCCAGTCTAAAGTTGTTGAAATTAAAGTTACGCCCTGCGGGATGTACATCCTAATAGGAAGATAGGTTTTGCTCCTTCAGCTTGCGGTGGGCTTCAGTGCATTCTTGCTGCAGGCCAAGACGGAAATGTGGGCCTAAGAGCAATTTGCTGAGTTACAATGGTGGCAACAGGGAGGCAGGGGTAATGCTGTGGGCTGAGTGAAGGTGTTTCACAAAGCGGTCTCCCAGTCCGCGTTTAGTCTCCCCAATGTGGAGGAGACGGTATTGGCAGCAGCGAATACAGTAGTACAAATGGAAGGAACAAATGTGAAACGTTGCTTCTCCAGAAAGGAGTTGGCTGCTGAGAACAATGGGACGAGAGGAGGTTAAGGGGCAGTTGTTTCACCGTCTGTGATTGCAAGAGAAGGTGCCGGGGGAAGGGAAAGGGATGTGGGTGTAATGGGGAAATGGACAAATGTGTCGAGGAGGGAGCGGTACCTGAGGAATGCTGACATTGAGGGTCTGGTTATAGAGAGGTGAAGATGTGTTTGGTGGTAGGGAGCGGTAGCTGAGGAATGCAGAAATTGAAGGGCTGGTTATATAGAGGTGAAGATGTGTTTGGTGGTAGGGCGCGGCACCTGAGGAATGCTGACATTGAGGGGCTGGTTATTGAGAGGTGAAGATGTGTTTGGTGGTAGGGAACGGTGCCTGAGGAATGCAGAAATTGAGGGGCTGATTATAGAGAGGTGAAGATGTGTTGGGTGGTAGGGAGCGGTAGCTGAGGAATGCTGACATTGAGGGACTGCTTATAGAGAGGTGAAGATGTGTTTGGTGGTAGGGAGCGGTGCCTGAGGAATGCAGAAATTGAGGGGCTGGTTATAGAGAGGTGAATATGTGTTTGGTGGTAGGGAGCGGTGCCTGAGGAATGCAGAAATTGAGGGGCTGGTTATAGAGAGGTGAATATGTGTTGGGTGGTAGGGAGCGGTAGCTGAGGAATGCAGACATTGAGGGGCTGGTTATAGAGATGTGAAGATGTGTTTGGTGGTAGGGAGCGGTGCCTGAGGAATGCAGAAATTGAGGGGCTGGTTATAGAGAGGTGAAGATGTGTTGGGTAGCAGGGAGCGGTACCTGAGGAATGCCGAAATTGAGGGGCTGGTTATATAGAGGTGAAGATGTGTTTGGTGGTAGGGAGCGGTACCTGAGGAATTCCGAAATTGATGGGCTGATTATAGAGAGGTGAAGATGTGTTTGGTGCAAGGGAGCGGTACCTGAGGAATGCAGACATTGAGGGCCTGGTTATATAAAGATGAATATGTGTTTGGTGGGAGGGAGCGGTACCTGAGGAATCCAGACATTGAGGGGATGGTTGTAGAGAGGTGAAGATGTGTGTGGTGGTAGGGAGCGGTACCTGAAGAATGCAGACATTGAGGGGCTGGTTATAGAGAGGTGAAGATGTGTTTGGTGGTGACGTATTGCTGGACTTGGCAATAATGGAGGAGGATTTTCATTGTGGAGGCTGATGGTGTGGAAAGAGAGGAGAGGGAGACACTATCATTTTTCCGGGAGAGAGGGGGATGTGTGAGGACAGAGGTGTGTGAAATAAATTGAACATGATTGAGAGCCCTGTTACAAAAGGAAGGTGGCGGGGACAGTCCCGGGTAAAGAAAAGACAGGCAAGCCAGGCGGGCTATTTTCGAACACGTCATCATCAGAACAGAGACGATGGAGGCGGAGAAAGTGGGAGAATGCGATGCAGTCCTTTCAGGAAGCAGGGTGTGAGGATCTGTACACAACCCTCGTGTTGGGGAACGGAAGTGCAGAGGGACTGGACATCCATTTTGAAGATTATGTGGTTTAGGCCAGGGAAATGGACATTTTGTAATTGACATACGGCATTAGAGGAATCAGGAATCATATAATTTCCACAGTGCAGTAGGAGGTCATTCGGCCCATTAAGTCTGTACCAAACCTCTGCAAGAGTACCTCAACCAATCTCACTCCCCCGCCTGTCTCATTAACCCCTTAATCTAATCTAAACATCTTTTTGGACACTACGGAGTAACTGAACATGGCCGACCCACCTAACCTGGACATGTTTGGACCGTGGGATGTAACCAGAGCACCCGGAGGAAACCCACGCAGACACGGAGAAAAAGTGTAGTCTCCACACAGGCAGTCACCCAAAGTGGGAATTGACCCGGGAACCCTGGTTCTGTGAGGCAGAAGTGCAAACCACTGTGCCTCTGAGCCACCAATGTCTTTGGGAAAGGGCTGAACAGAGTAAAGTAAATGGAATCGAGAGAGGAAGAAATGATCTGGGAGGGGCTGGAACAGGCCGATATAATGGGTGTACTGGGACTTTCCCGTTTGTTGATTTTGGGAAGGAGGTAGAAGCGGGAGGTTGATACAGGATGTGTGGGGTTGTTGGACAATGATGCCCGTGGCTGTGGACAGAAGATATTCAGAGCCAATGAGGTCAGCGAAAGTCCTGGAAACAACACAATGTGGTTTGGTGGTTTGCTGCGGTTCCAGGGGGAGGGAGCAGGATGGACTTGACTGTTGACCGTCAGACTCTGTGAGGAAGAACTCAGCACACCAGCCAATAATGGCACCACCCTTGTGAGCAGTTTAGATCACCAGGTCAGTGTTGGATAATAGAGAGAGTATTGGATCAAGTTTCGAGTAAGTTAGGATTGATTTGGTGAGAGGCACAGAGAAATTGAGACAGTCGATGTCGTAAAGACAGATCTCAATGAAAAGATCACGAGCTGATAGGACGCCAGAGGGTAGGTCCAGGCAAAGGGAGATTACAAGAGGCGGATGGATTTCAACAAATGTTCATCAAATAGACAGTGAGAAGCAGCAGATACAATATTATCTATTCACTAATCATCATTAGAATAATGACCAAAGAATTGAAAAGGAGAGTCGGTCTCTGTTATTCTTGAATTTAGAACAGAATATAATAAAATCTTCCAGTCACAATGTCAACAGTTGGAAAAATGGAATTACAAGCACGAGTTAAAATAAATCCAGTGACACAGAGTCTAAATAGTCAGCAAATATTCCAAAATCAACATTATTCCTGACACATTTCATCCAATTATTTCAATAACTATCAGAAATAATAGATCTGTGTCGTGTGATAGATGTTAAACAAGTTGGTTTTCTGAAGGCCGTCAGTATGATTCGAGAAAACAGACTGAGGAGTAATCTCAGAGCCAGTGGAGTTCGGGGACACAGCAGTAGAATGGAAACATGCTGGCGACACACACAGAAAACAGAGAAAGAAGTTAAAGGGATTTAGGCTGATAGGTGGAAGGTGGGAAGTGGTGTTCCAAAAGGATCATCACTGGGATCACTCTCATTCACCATTCCCATCAACAGTATGGGATCGGCAAGCAAATTGAGAGTGATAGCGAATGCAGAGGAAGAATACAACTCATTACAGGCACACATTCATCGTTAATTATGAATTTGCAAAGCGGGTACTTCAATGGGAAATTAATTTCCCGACAGATCAGTGTCCTCTTTTGCATTTTGATCAGAACAATAAGTCCCCCAATCACTCCTTGGGAAACAAGTGTTAATGGACTGGAGGGGTTTCTGGTTTCAGGTGAATTGATTCACAACTCATGTGAAGCAGAAACACAGTTTAAAACACCCATAAAAATTGATGAAACATATGAGATCATTTCAGTATCAATAGAAATGAGAAAATATGACAAAACCTATTGGGATACTGCACTGTTGTGTGTTTTATGAAATATTAGAGTTGGGGTGATATCTATACCTGTTGGAGTAGGTCAATAGAAAACAGAGATAGACATTTCACTTCATACAATAAATATCAAACATCTTCAAAACCCAGCCAAGCTCTCCCCGTTTTCAACCTATTCCAAAATTAAAACAGTAAGACGTCTTACATCACCAGGAGGAAGGAGCTGCGCTCCGAAAGCTCGTGTTAGAAACAAACCTGTTGGACTTTTAACCTGGTGTTGTAAGACTTCTTACTGTAAAGACATCCCCACATCAAAGTTAAAACACACAGATCTCCACAGAATAGAACGACCACTCACCAATAAAATACATCATTTCAAATAGAAACAACTAATTTCAGTCCAGTTACTGACCCACACACCACACAGTTCCACACGGAGAGATAGTCCCAGTAATAGATGGATAATTGGATCAGGTATTCCACTCTGGTGGGAGACCCACGCTCAGTACAATTCTACACTGACATATACTTCCAGTAATACTTGTTCCCTGCTGTCAGATATTCCTCTCTGGTTAGTGACCCACACTCAGTACAATTCTACACTCACAGATACATCCAGTAATCCTTGTTCCCTGCTGTCAGATATTCCAATCTGATTAGTGATCCACCCTCAGTGTGATTTCATTCTTCCTTCCACTAAACCTTCCTGCAGAGAGATTTCCTTCACTGAGATCCAATGTAACATTTTACAAGATTCTACTCAATATATTATTGATCACAGATGCCGTGGGTTACAAACAGGTTTATTGTTAGTTGATGAAATGGATTCAAACCATAGACATTATTAACGAGAAATGGATTAAGTGAATCGTATTGTTGACCAGGTGTCTGTATAACAGTGAGCACAAGATCAGCGTTAAACATTTTCACTCAGAGTTTAAAATCAGAGATCTGCTCACACACATATTTACACAACTTCATTGGTGATATTCACTTACCAGGAACACCAACAATAGCAAGGATTAGGTAGAACATTTTCTCAGTAATATCAATTGATTCAAGCATTTTCACTGTGAAGTGATGTGCTCTTTCCTGCGATTGGCAATTTCTCTGTCTGAAACTCTGAGGTTATATATTCCCAAAGCTTTTAATTTATACCCTGTGGAACAGCCTCAGGGATATTAAGGTTCTGACATCGTTTAAATAATTTTTCAAAGATGTGAGAAAACAGATTACGTAATTGTGTTCAGCGAACGCCAATATTAATTTTCGAGTGAGTGACCACTTTCCAAACACTGGACTGTGCTGATCACATTTCCAACTAACATTAACAGAAAGGATGCTGTCCACTCAGACACCATTAGTCCTATCTCTGAATCTCAGATTGTTTCAGTGATATCCCCTCACTCCACGGTGACCATTCAGTGATTCAGTTCCAATTGCCAGTGTGTCTCTCTGGGTGGCCCCACTGCAATCTGGGTTGTCGCTGCCTCTGGAACTGTGAGCATTCACAGATTTAGTTCCAATTGTCAGTGTGTTTCTCTCGCTGGTTCCACTGCACTCTGTGTTATAGCTGCCTCTGTAACATTGGCCATTCAGCGATTCAGTTCCAATTGTCAGTGTGTTTCTCTGGGTGGTTCCACTGCACTCTGGGTTGTAGCTGCCGCAGTAATTGTGACAATTCAGTGATTCAGTTCCAATTGTCAGTGTGTTTATCTGGGTGGTTCCAATGCACCCTGGGGTGTATCTGCCTCTGGAACTGTGACCATTCAGTGATTCAGTTCCAATTGTCAGAGTGTTTCACTGGGTGGCTCCACTGCACTCTGGTTTGAAGCTGCCTGTGGAACTGTGACCATTCAGTGATTCAGTTCCAATTGTCAGTGTGTATCAGTGCGTGGCTCCACTGCACTCTGTGATGTGGCTGCGTGTGTAACTGTGACCATTCATTGTTTCAGTTCTAATTGTCTGTGTTCATCTGGGTGGTCCCACAGCACTCTGGGGTGTAGCTGCCTCTGTAACAGTGACAATTCAGTGATTCAGTTCCAATTGGCAGTGTGTTTCTCTGGGTGGTTCCACTGCACTCTGGGGTGTAGCTGCCTCTGGAACTGTGACAATTCAGTGATTCAGTTCCAATTGTCAGTGTGTTTCTCTGGGTGGTTCCACTGCACTGTGGGGTGTAGCTTTCTCTGTAACTGTGACTTTTCACGATTTAGTACCGATTGTCGGTGTGTTTTTCCCTGCGTGGTTCCAGCGCACTCTGGGGTTTAGCTGCCTCTATCTGTGACCAATTCGTTGTTTAATTTCACAGGTTCTGTTTGAGCATAGATAGCAAATTTCAATGTATCCAAAGACTGGAACTATTTCAACCTCAAATTATGTGATTGCATTTCTAAATCTGATCCAGACCATCGCATTGAGAAAACATTAAAATAAGTGGAACCTCAGAAAAGTCAGAGGCTGCAGCAGATACAAACTCATCCCCCCAGGGAGCTGCATTAAAACATTTTCAACTGTGAAAACGAATACCCCGTCTCTAACTGATACCGGCCGTCATCCGATACACATATTTGAACTGGGAGAGAGGCGGGCTGAGATGTGGAGGAAGAGAGAACTGGTCTGTGAGATGTGATGATAGAAGACAGGGTGAGAGAGAAAGAGAGTGGGAGGAGATACAATGGGAGAGAAAGAGGGTGGGAGAAATAAACGATTAAACGAGAGAAGGAGGTAGACTGTCTGTGAGAAAGAGAAACAGAGTGGAGAGCGAGTGGTTGGATGGATGCGGGAGGCAGATTGTGTGAGAAGGATGGTGTATAAAATACTAACATAATCTTAAACATAAGTAAAGTAGAGAGCGGCTGGGTGACTTTGGGAGTGGGTGAGGAAGAGATTTTGGAGGAAAGTGTGAGGGGGAAAGAGTGTAATCGAAATTGTGAGAGAAGGAAAGAGCGTGAGAGAAAGTGTCACTGACGAAGTTGTCTGAGAGGGAGGGAGGCGTGGAAGGAGAGAGATAAAGGGAAGGAGAGAGCGTCAGAGAGGGACAGTGTGAGAGATAGTGTCTGAAGGACGTTTGAGAGAGTGAGTGAGGGATGCATGAAGAGAGAGGTGGGGTGGGGTGAGAGAGGGACAGAATGAGAGAGAGTGGTAAGTGTGAGACAGGGGGAAATATGTTACAGAGTGTGGGAGAGTGGGAGTATCAATGAAGAACAAAGTATGAGAGAGGCAGGTATTTGAGAGAGGGTGTGAGAGATGGAGGGAGTGTGAGAGATGGAGTGTGAGCGAGGGAGAGAGTATGAGAGAGGGAGAGTGCGTGAGAAAGTGTATGTGTGTTAGGCAGGGGGGAGCGTGAGAGAGGGAGAGAGTGGGAGAGTGGAAGTGGGAGAGAGGGTGAGTAAGGTAGAGGATGTGGCAGAGGGAGAGAGTGTCAGAGGGGAGTGTGAGACAGGGTGAGTGCAAGAGAGGGAGAGAGAGAGTGCCAAAGGGAGAGAGAGTGCGAGAGAGGGAGGGAGTGAGAGAGCACGAGAGTGTGAGAGAGGGAGAGAGTGAAGGACTCTGAGAGAGGGATAATGTGAGAAAGAAAGTATGAGAGATTGAGAGAGTGTGAGAGAGGGAGAGCATGCAAGGGAGAGATAGAGTACGAGAGAGTGTTCTTGGGGATATAGGGAAGTGGGTATCATGTGGAAAACACAATCCGGATTAATACATTTGCTGGGTGAAACAACTTGTTCCTAAATTATAAAATCAGATACTGGATGAAGTAAATATCCTTCATGCAGTATTCCACCATTTAAGTTGTGAATAATTGACAGTGTTTGATAGATCAGTTAATGTGCAGAGCCCGAATAGAACTTGTCTTTCCCCAGTGAGAGGCCAGAAAGCAACACATTGCACAGCGACTTGTAAAAATAATTGTAATGCAACCTCAAAAAACATCGACCTTCCTCTAATTATTAAAGGTGCGTCAGCTTTTATTGGGTGCAGCACAGATGTTTTTAAAATTAAAAGCACAGGCAGCGCCCAGGGTCAGACAGATTGGAACTTACAATGAAGTTGATGCAGTGAAGTAACCAGTGAGCTAAAGCGGACGCTGAGTTCACACATGGACACAGTGAATAAAAAGGATTACAATGAGAATACTGGCGGTGGTGGGGAACTTGTAGGGAACGTGCAGGTGCTGGTCCACATCATCTCACAGCCAGACAACATCCAAAGCCTTAAAAGTGCGGAGAGTGACGAAGGTGGACATTCATTCCGTTTAACTGGTGTTGTAAGACATCTTACTGTGCTCACCCCAGTCCAACGCCGGCATCTCCACATCATGGCTATAAAGATGAACAGGTCATTCAGTCCGACAGGAACTCCCGTTCCCTTGA
The DNA here is from genome assembly GCF_902713615.1 of Scyliorhinus canicula. Taxonomy (NCBI): domain Eukaryota; kingdom Metazoa; phylum Chordata; class Chondrichthyes; order Carcharhiniformes; family Scyliorhinidae; genus Scyliorhinus; species Scyliorhinus canicula. The sequence goes on from NW_024055728.1 coordinate 1,223,144, forward strand.
GACATACAGTTGATTTCTGTCACTCCGACCGTTCCCTGTGAAACCACTGTTCTATCTGCCTGCACCTGTGCCCCAGGACCTGCAGACCAGATCAGAACACCTCGCTGTGTGAATGGTTTAGGAGCAGCTTTCCCTCTGGATGATTCGATTGGTTGGGGCTGGGTTATTGACGATAAAAGACCATGATGTGAGATTCGTTCCACGCATTTCAGATAGTATAAGTTTTGGATAATCTGGATATAAATGAACTGTTTCTATGAACAATATAAATATCTGTTGGAAATATGTAAATTAAATATATTATCATGCAGCTACATTCATCAGCGAGTAATGCAGAGCAGGAAATGATAACAAATGACAACATTGGGAGACTACACGGCCACTCACACCTCCTCCACCATTCAATTTAATCACTGCTCAGCTTTTGCCTCAATGTCATTTCCCGCAAATTCCTCACATTCTTTCATTACCTCATTTCCTGTAGGAATAATGGAGACAGGGACCCAAAGCAACATTTCAAACCGATCTGGACGTTTAAGGCCATAAGACCATAAGCCATTGGAGCTGAACTTGGTCACCAGGCCCATCGAGTCTGCCCCGCCATTCAGTCACTGATCCCCTTATTAATCAATAACCTATCAATCTCTGTCTTAAAGACACTCAGTGAATTGGCCTCCACAGCATTCTGCGGCAAAGAGTTCCACAGATTCACCACCCTCGGGCTGAATAAATTCCTCCACATCTCTGTTTGAAAGCATTGTCTCTTTAGTCTGAGATGGTGTCCTCTGCTAGTTTCTCCGACAAGTGGAAACATCTTCTCCACATCCACTCTATCCAGGCCTCACAGTATTCTGAAAGTTTCAATAAGATCCCCCCCTCATCCTCCTAAACGCTAACGAGTACAGACCCAGAGTCCTCAACCGTTCCTCACATGAGAAGCTCTTAATTCTAGGGATCATTGTAGTGAACCTCCTCTGGACCCTTTCCAAAGGCACGACATCCTCCTTCAGATACATTGCCCAATACTGCTCACAATACTCCAAATGGGATCAGACCAGAGCCTTATACCGCCTCAAAAGTACATCCCTGCTCTTGTACTCTCGACCTCTCGACGTGAGCTCCAACATTTCAATTGCCTTCCTAAATGCCGACTGAACTTGCACGTTAACCTTAAGACAATCGTGAAGAAGGACTCCCAAGTCCCGTTGTGCTTCGTTTTACAATCAACCTTGGACCAGCTCCTCCCTCATGTCTTTGTAGTTACCCCTATTTAATTGTAATACCGTTACATCTGACTCCAGCTTCTCCCTCTCAAATTGCAGGGTTAATTCTATCATATTGTGGTCACTGCTCCCATAGGATTTAATTTAGTTTCAATTCTCCAGAGTGACACTAACAGACTTCCCAGCCAGGACAGTGGCGACCCTCCTGTTTAGATGCTGCCCACCCTACTTGTCCAGGTCCCACCCGTCCCGGAAGATATCCCGGTGGCCCAGAAATCTGAAATTCTCCGTCCTACACCACCAGTTTATCCACGTGTTTAGCTGCACTATCCTCTTAATTTCGATCCTCACTGTCGCGTGGCACAGGGAGTAATCCAGAGATTACAAACCTAGAGGTCCTTCTTTTGAGCTTACTGTCTAACTCCCTTAACTCCTTATGTTGGACCTCATCACTCTTCCTGCCGATGTCGTTTGTAACTTTGTGAATAAAGACCTCAGGCTGTTCACCCTCTCCCTTCAGGATGTCCTGTGTTCGTTCAGCGACAACCTTGACCCTGGCACCAGGGAGGCAACAGACCGACCTAGAATCTCTTTCCTGTCCACAGAAGCGCCTATCTGTGCCCCTGACTATAGATTCCCTGTAACAATCGCTTTCCTGCACTTTGCCCTTCCTGCTCAGCGACAGAGCCAGTTGTGGTGCCAATGTTCTGGCTGCTGTTGTTTTCTCCTGGTAGGCTGCCCCCCCCCCCCCCAACTGTATACAACACATTATACCTATTGGAGAGGGGGGCAGCCACAGGATATTCCAGCGCTGACTGCCTGCCCTTTTCAGTAGTCATTCAGCCAAATATCTGCCTGGACCTTGGCTGTGACCACGTCTCCAGAAAGTCCATCTATGATGTCTTCCGCCACCTGCATGCTCCGAAGTGGATCCAATTGCTGCTCCAACTGGACCACGCGGTCTGTGAGGAGCTGTCACCTGACGCAGGCGTAGTTGACCAGAACGCTGGAAGCGTCACGGTTCTCCCACATCTCACAGTTAGAGCACTGCCCCCCGCTGAGTGACATGTATGCACGAGTTAGTTCATTCAAAATAATCACTTAAATTTTTATCAGATTAAGCTACAATTAACGATATGGTCCTGGCGCTGGATTGTTGCAATAAAATTAAATGTTAATTTATAATCCCGGCTCTCAGGTTTAGTTACTCCTCTACCCATGTAATTAATCAGTTGCTGCAGTTGTACAGAACGTTAATTATATGGGCAATACATTAGCAGCATGGGAATACAGGGATACGGTTCACGGAAGTGCAGAAAATTATGGGTTCGATGGGCAGCATGCTCAGCACATGCTTGAGGGCAGAAGGGACAATATTTTTGTTGTACTTTTATTTGTGCTTTGTTCTTTTTTATACCCATTTAAATCAGATATTTCTGAGGAAGGAGTCCAAAATCGCAATCAATAATATAGCCTACAAGTGTTTGTCTTGAACAAAGAACACGAGGTAATGGGACTGAGAGACTGGAGGAGATAATCCCGCACCTTCTGGGCCAGACAGCGGAAGACAAGGAATCATGTGTTTAACGATTAAAATAATAATATTTACTACTAATAATATTAATAATATTTACTGTCACAAGTAGTCTTACATTAACTCTGCAATGAAATTACTGTGAAAAGCCCCTCGTCGCGACATTCCGCCGCCTGTTCGGGTACACATAGGGAGAATTCCGAATGTCCAATTCATCTCACAGTACGCCTTTCGGGATCTGTGGGAGGAAACCGGAGTACCCGTAGGAAACCCACGCAGACACGGGGAGAACGTATAGATTCTGCACAGACAGTGATCCAAGTGGGAATCGAACCTGCGACCATGATGCTGTGAAGTCATAATGGTAACCACTATGCTACCGTTCTGCCCCATTGGTCAGTTTTCTTTGGTAGAAATAGGCAGAGATAATTCTCACACTATTCAGTCATGGCACAACTATGATTAATGGAATAAAATCCTGAGATATAATTGTTGGTATCATAGACATGGAAAATATTTTTAAACACACATTATTGTGGAAAATTAAAATATTTATTCATCTCGTTAGTGATCAATGGATTGATATTAGTCAGTATCTTGCCATGATAATTCTCTTGGAAAATGATAATCGTTTTAATGTCCTGTATACGGGTCTCCGTCCCTCCAGCACCGTTATACAGAGTTGCGCACCCCCGCCACAATGCGATTCTCATTTTCCGCAGCCAGTGAATTAGGTTTCCCATTGTGACCACCCCACACCATCGGGAAACCCGCGGACATGGGTGCGCTGCCGGCGGAATTGAAGGATGCGGCTGAGGGAGAATCCTATTGATTGTGATTGTGAGCTGAACAAATTCATTTTTAATTGATGCTTATTTTTGTGTGATCAAGAACTACAGATTTTAGTGTCAGCACGGTGGTGCAGTGGTTAGCACTGCTGTCCCACGGCGCCGAGGTCACAGGTTTGATTCCGTTTCTGTGTCACTGTCCGTGTGGAATTTGCATATTCTCCCCGTGTTTGCGTGGCATTCACCCCCACAAGCCAAAGACCTGCAGGGTAGGTGGATTTGCCACGCTAAATTGCCACTTAATTGGAGAAAATAATTGGGTAATCTAAATTTATCATTAAAAATGGAATGACAGATTATATTCCATTGAATATTAATTTGATTGTGGTCTGAACAATAATTTGAAACCGCCTGTGATTATTGCAATGAACAATCCTTTGGCAATCAGAGTGAAAGATGCAATTAAATATTTTTAGTTATTTGCTGTGTTTGATGGACTAAAACTAATTTGGTATTTTCTATCGATGTTGCACAAATAGAAGACAGAGTATTGGGCTAATGGTAAGATTGTTGGTAGTGAGGGGTGTCGGTGATGACGTAGGAAGCCGCACATTTGGGAGCTCCCGATTCAAACGGACTTTTCGGCTCTTTTTACAGCCCAACACGGAATTGTTTCGACGTCTTCCGGTGAGAGAAGTTGTGCTGATCGACTTTCTACGCATTTCATGACTCGAACTCGGAGTGGAAAGGGGGAAAAACGGCAGTAGCTCCCCAGATAAAACGGGGGAAGGATTCCAAGATGGCGGCCGGCGGAGCACCAGAGGAGTGGAAGCTGTGGGCCCAGGAGCAGCAAGCTGCTCTCCTGCGCTGTTTTGCAGATTTCAAGGCTGAGGTACTGAGCGCTCTGCAGGAAACGATTAAAAAGCTCTCGGAGATTCAGACTACCCAGGGTGCTGCCATCCAGGCGTTGCAGGTGCAGGCCACTGAACGAGAGAAGGAGGCCGTCGTCCTCGTGAGTAAGGTGGAGGGGCACGAGGCACTCCACAAGAAGTGGCAAGACCGCTTTGAGGATCTTGATCACCGCATGAGGTGGACAAATCAAAGGATCTTGTGCGTTGCGGAGGGGCTGGAGGGGTCGGAACTGACAACCTACGTGGCCACGATGCTGAACTCGCTAGTGGGGGCAGGATCTTTCCATCTGCCCCTGGAGCTGGAGGGAGCCCACAGAGTGCTGGCCAGGAGGCCTAAGGAGAACGAACCCCCGCGTGCAGTGCTGGTGAGGTTCCACTGGTTCAGTGATCGGGAGTGTGTGCTGTGCTGGGCCAAGAAGGTGAAGAGCAGCAATTGGGAGAATGGGGTAGTACGGATATACCAGGATTGGTGTGCGGAGGTGGCTAAGCTGCGGTCCGAGTTTAATTGGATGAAAGAGGTGCTCTACAAGAAGAAGATAACGTTTGGAATGTTGCAGCCTGTGCGCCTGTGGGTAACGTATTTGGACCGGCATTATTATTTTGATTCCCCGGTGGAGGCGTGGGCCTTCGTGCGGACGGAGAAACTGGACTCGAACTAGGGGTTGGGGGTTGCGGGGTCGGTTGTAATGCTTTATTGCTGGTTTCTGCTGTTGCTGTGTTCTCTTTTTCTGTACTTTTGTAAATTTGATATTGTTATTTATTGGGGTGTTGATCTGTTTTTTGTTGGGGGGGCATTGTTTGAGACTTGTATCTTGCAGGAGGCTTGGGGGGGTTTGTTGTATTCTATATCGGGTTGGGGGTATGGAGTGGGGCTGGTTTTTGGGAGCTGCGTCAGAAGGGTGTGGTGGGGCAGTGTGAAAGCGCGGGCTTTCCTCTGGTTTCCCGCATTGCGGGGCTGGGGGTGGAGACGATGACGGTGGGGCAGGGCCTTAACTGGTTCTTTCCCACGCTGGAGCGGTGCATGGAGGAGGGACAGGATTGGGTATGATCCCACTTTGGACGGGGTCGGGTTTTTGACAGGAGTTACATGACATGGAAGTACAATGGAGGACGGTTCGTGGCTCGGGGGGTTCCTAGCTGTTGAGGAGGGAGGGGGAAAGGCGAATACCGGGTTGCTGCTGGCAGGGTCAGGAAGGAGCTGGTGTGGGCCGGGGAGACAGATGTGACATGTTGTCGCTGTGGGGACTTCGTCGGGCGAGGGGTGCTGACCTGGGGCGGGCAGTCGATGGGCTATGGTTAGTCGACGGGGAAGGGGGGGAGGGACGCCCTCTGATCTGGTTGGTCACATGGAATGCGAGAGGATTGACTGGGCCGGTGATGCGGTCGCATGTAATTGCTCATCTGAGGGGGCTAAAGTCAGGTGTGGCAATGCTTCAGGAGACCCACCGGATGGTGGCGGACCAGGTCCATCTGAGTAAGGGGTGGGTGGGGCAGGTTTTCCACTCTGGGTTGGATGTGAAGAACCGGGGGTGGCGATTCTTGTGGGGACAAATGTGTTGTTTGAGGTATCTGAGGTGGTGGTGAATAAGGGTGGTAGTATGTTATTGTTAGGGACAGGCTACAGGGAGAGAAGGTGGTACTTGAAAGTGTGTATGCCCCAAATTGGGACGATGCAGACTTTATGAGGCGTATGCTGGGACGGGACCCGGATCTAGAGGCGGGTGGTCTAATTACGGGGGTGACTTCAATATGGTGTTGGAACGTTCACTGGATTGGTCCAGTTCAAGGACGGATAGGAGGCCGGCGGCGGCCAAGGTATTGAGATGGTTTATGGACCAGATGGGAGGGGTGGACCCATGGAGGTTTGTGAGGACGAGTGCACGGGAGTATTTTTTCTTCAACCACGTACATAGGGTTTATTCCCGGATAGACTTCTTCGTTGTGAGTAGGGGACTGATTCCGAGAGTGGAGGAGGCCGAATATTCGGCCATTGCAATCTCCGACCATACTCCGCATTGGATGGAGTTGGAGATGGGGGAGGTGCGGGACCAGCGCCCGTTGTGCCGGTTGGATGTGGGGTTGTTGGCAGAGGAGGTGGTGTGTAGGAGGGTCCGGGCAAGTATTGAGGGGTACCAATGTGAGTGATACGGAGGTGGTCCAGGTGGGGATGGTCTGGGAAGCCCTGAAGGCAGTGATTCGTGGGGAGCTGATATCCATCCGGGCACACAGGGAGAGGAGCGAGAGGAGTGAGAGGGGTAGACTGGTGGGGAAGTTGCTGGAGGTAGACAGGAGGTACGCGGAGGCACCAGAGGAGGGACTGTTGGTGGAGAGGCGCAGCCTACAGGCTAAATTTGATTTGCTGACCACTAGAAAGGCGGAGGCACAGTGGAGGAAGGCACAAGGGGCAGTGTACGAACATGGTGAAAAGACGAGTAGGATGCTGGCTCATCAGCTATGCAAGCGGGATGCGGCTAGGTAAATTGCTGGAGTGAGAGGCAAGAGTGGGAATGTGGTGCGGAAGGGGGTAGAGGTGAATGAGGGGCTGGTTTAGCTCACAAGGCTAAATCGCTGGCTTTTAAAGCAGGCCAGCAGCACGGTTCGATTCCCGTACCAGCCTCCCCGGACAGGCGCCGGAATGTGGCGACTAGGGGCTTTTCACAGTAACTCCATTGAAGCCTACTCGTGACAATAAGCGATTTTCATTTCATTTCATTTTCATTTTCATTTCATTTCAAGGACTTTTGCGGGGAACTGTACTGGTCGGAGCCAACGGTGGAGAGGAGGGGAATGGAGAGGTTTCTCGACGGGCTATCTTTCCCGAATGTGCAGGAGGAGCAGGTGGAGGGGTTGGGGGTGCTGATTGAGCTGGAGGAGCTAGTTAAGTGGATCGGGCAGATGCAGTCAGGGAAGGCGCCGAGGCCGGATGGGTTCCCGCTGGAGTTTTATAAAAAGTTTGTGGACCTAGTGGGCCCCTTGCTGGTGCAGACACTTAATGAGGAGTGGGAAGGTGGGACTTTGCCCCCGACGATGTCGCGGGCACTGATTTCGTTAATCTTAAAGAGGGACAAGAACCCCCAGCAGTGTGGTTAATACAGGACCATATCTCTCTTCAATGTGGATGCCAAGGTGATGGCAAAAATCCTGTCCACAAGGATAGAGGACTGTGTGCACGAGGACCAGACAGGTTTTGTGAAGGGAAGGCAGCTGAACACGAATGTGCGGAGGTTGTTGAATGTCATCATCATGCCGGCGATTGACGGTGAGGCTGAGATAGTGGTGGCGCTGGATGTGGAGAAGGCCTTCGATAGAGTGGAGTGGGGCTACTTATGGGAGGTGTTGGGGAGGTTTCGATTCGGTGAAGGGTTATTAGATGTGTGAGACTGCTATATGTGGCCCTGATGGCGTGTGTGGTCACGAATGGGAGGAGGTCGGAGTACTTCAGGATTTACCGAGTGACCAGGCAAGGTTGCCCCCTCTCCCCCTTGTTGTTTGCATTGGCAATCGAGCCGTTGGCGATGACGTTGAGGGATTCAGGGAGGTGCAGGGGTTTGGTGCGAGGTGGGGAGGAACATAGGGGGTCGTTATATGCCGATGACCTGCTACTGTGTGTGGCGGACCCGGTGGGAGGGATGCCGGGGGTAATGGAGCTGCTAGCTGATTTTGGGACCTTTTCAGGCTATAAACGAAATCTAGGCAAGAGTGAGGTGTTTGTGGTGCATCCTGGGGACCAGGAGGAAGGAATTGGTAGGCACCCGCTCAGGAGGGCAGGGGAGAGTGTTAGGTACCTGGGGGTGCAGGTGGCCAGGGACTGGGGGACTCTTCACAATCATAATTTCACCTGGCTTGTGGATCAGATGGAGGAGTTCAAGAGGTGGGACATGCTGCCATTGTCGTTGGCGGGGAGGGTGCAGTGCGTCAAAATGACGGTGCTTCCGAGGTTCTTGTTCCTCTTTCAATGCTTGCCCATCTTCATCCCCAGGGCCTTCTTTAGGAGGGTGATTAGCAGTATTTTGTACTTTCTGTGGGCATATGGGACTCCGAGAGTGAAGAGGATTTTCCTGGAGCGAGGGAGGATAGAGGCGGGCTGGCGCTGCCCAACCTTTTGGGGTACTATTGGGCGGCCAATATGTCAATGGTGCGTAAATGGGTGATGGGGGGGGGGGAAGGCGTGGAAAAGAATGGAGACGGCGTCTTGCAGAAGTACGCGCCTGGGTGAGTTGGTAACGGCGCCGTTGCCGCTTTCTCCTAAGAGGTATACCACGAGCCCCGTGCTGTCGGCGACCCTGAGAATCTGGGGACAGTGGAAACAGTGTTGGTGGGGAAACAAGGGGCTCGATGGAGGCTCCATTTGGTGGAAATCATCGGTTCATCCCGGGGAACACTGATGGGGGATTTAGGGGGTGGCATAGTGTAGGCATCAGTAAACTGAGGGACCTGTTAATTGGCGGGAGGTTTGCGGGCATGGGGGAACTGGAAGATAGATTTGGGCTTCCGCAAGGGAACATGTTCAGATACCTGCAGGTTAAGGCGTTTGTTAGGCGACAGGTACAGGGATTCCCTTTGCTGCCCTCGCGGGCGACGATGGACAGAGTGCTTTCGGTGGTGTGGGTTGGAGAGGGGAAGGTGTCTGACACCTATAAGGTAATGCAGGAAGTGGAAGAGTCGTCAGTGGAGGAGTTGAAGGTTAAGTGGGAGGGGAACTTGGGGAGAAGATAGAGGACAGGACTTGGGTGGACGCCTTGGAGAGAGTCAACTCTTCCTCTTCTTGTGCGAGGATTAGCCTCATCCAATTTAAGGTGCTGCACCGGGCCCACATGACCAGGACCAGGATGAGTAGATTCTTTGGTGGTGAGGACAGGTGCACCAGGTGTTCGGGGAGTCCAGCGAATCGTGCCCGTAAGTTCTGGGCATGTCCGGCACTGGACGAATTCTGGAAGTGGGTGGCGGGGACGGTGTCGAGGGTGGTTGGATCCAGGGTCACACCAGGGTGGGAACTCGCAATTTTTGGAGTTGTGGTGGAGCCGGGAGTGCGGGAGGCGAAAGAGGCCGGTGTTCTTGCCTTTGCGTCCCTAGTAGCCCGGCGGAGGATCTTGCTACAGTGGAAGGATACGAGGCCCCCAAGTGTGGAGGCCTGGGTCAATGACATGGCGGGATTTATAACGTTGGAAAGGGTTAAATTTGCCCTGAGAGGATCAGTACAAGGGCTCTATAAACATTGACAGTCTTTTCTGGACTTCCTGGCTCAAAGATTGGTACCTCTGTCAATAGCAGCAGCAACCCGGGGGACGGGGGTTGTTCCTAACTATAGTTTCTATTATTTTTTTTGC
>NW_024055728.1:1233426-1284523 GCF_902713615.1 Scyliorhinus canicula
ACTGTGTGGGGAGCACTGGCAGTGCTGCCTGTAGGGGGAACACTGGCAGTACTGTATGTGGGGGAAGCACTAGCAGTGTTGGCTGTGTTGGGAAGCACTGGCATTGCTGGCTGTGGGGAAGGGGGGCACTGGCATGCTGGCTGTGTTGGGGAGCACTGGCAGAACTACCTGTGGGGAAGGGGAGCACTGACAGTGTTGGCTGTGGGGGAAACTTTAGCAGTGCTGGCCGTGTGGGTAGCATTGGCAGTGCTGCCTGTCGGGGGGAGCACTGACAGTGCTGGCTGTTGGGGAAGCACTAGCAGTGCTGGCTGTGTGGGGAGCACTGGCAATGCTGCCTGTAGGGGAGCACTGACAGTGCTGTCTGTGTGGAAAGCACTAGCACTGCTGGCTGTTGGGGGGAGCAGTGACAGAGCTGGCTGTGGGTGAAGACATAGCAGTGCTGGCGTTGTTGGGGAACACTGGCAGTGATGCCTGTGGGGGAGGGGAGCACTGACAGTGCCGGCTGTAGGGGGAAGACTAGCATGCTGGCTGTGTTGTGGAGCACTGCCAGTGCTGTCTGTGGGGGAAGCACTGGCAGTGCTGCCTTTTGGGTGGAGCATTGACAGTGCTGGCTGCGGGGGAAGCACTATTAGTGCTGGCTGTGTTGGGAAGCACAGGCAGTACGGGCTGTGCTGGGGACACTGGCAGTGCTGGCTGTGTTAGTCAGCACTGGCAGTGCTACTTGTGGGGTAGGGGAGCACTGACAGTGCTTGCTGTGGGGGTAACATTAGCAGTGCTGGCTGTGTGGGCAGCACTGGCAGTGCTGCCTGTAGGGGTGAGCACTGACAGTGCTTGCTGTGGGGGAAGCACCAGCAGTGCTGGCTGGGTTGGGGAATACTTGCAGTGCTGCCTCTAGGGGGGAGAACCGACAGTGCTGGCTGTTGGGGAAGCACTAGCAGTGCTGGCTGTTGGGGAAGCACTAGCAGTGCTGGCTGTTGGGGAAGCAGAAGCAGTGCTGACTGTGTGGGGAGCACTGGCAGTGCTGCCTGTAGGGGGAGCACTGGCAGTACTGTATGTGGGGGAAGCAGTAGCAGTGTTTGCTGTGTTGGGAAGCACTGGCATTGCTGGCTGTGGGGAAGGGGGGCACTGGCAGTACTACCTGTGGGGAAGGGGAGGACTGACAGGGCTGGCTGTGTTGGGGAGCGCTGACAGTGCTGGCTGTGGGGGGAGCACTGACAGAGCTGGCTGTGTTGGGGAGCACTGACAGTGCTGGCTGTGTTGGGGAGCACTGACAGTGCTGGCTGTGTGGGAAGCACTAGCAGTGTTGGCTGTGTTGGGGAACACTGGCAGTGCAGCCTGTGGGGGAGGGGAGCACAGACAGTGCTGGCTGTGGGGGAAGAACTAGCAGTGCTGGCTGTGTTGGGGACCACAGGCAGTAGGGGCTGTGTTGGGGACACTGGCAGTGCTGGCTGTGTTGGGCAGCACTGGCAGTCATACCTGTGGGGTAGGGGAGCACTGACTGTGCTTGCTGTGGGGGAAACATTAGCAGTGCTGGCTGTGTGGGGAGCACTGGCAGTGCTGCCTGTAGGGGTGAGCACTGACAGTGCTTGCTGTGGGAGAAGGACGAGCAGTGCTGGCTGTGTTGGCGAATACTTGCAGTGCTGCCTCTACGGGGGAGCACAAACAGTGCTGGCTGTTGTTGAAGCACTAGCAGTACTGGCTGTTGGGGAAGCAGAAGCAGTGCTGGCTGTGTGGGGAGCACTGACAGTGCTGCCTGTAGGGGGAGCACTGGCAGTACTGTATGTGGGGGAAGCACTAGCAGTGTTGGCTGTGATGGGAAGCACTGGCAGTGCTGGCTGTGGGGAAGGGGGGCACTGGCATGCTGGCTGTGTTGGGGAGCACTGGCAGAACTACCTGTGGGGAAAGGGAGCACTGACAGTGCTGGCTGTGGGGGAAGTACTAGCAGTGCTGGCTGTGTTGGGGAGCACTGACAGTGCTGGCTGTGTTGGGGAGCACTGGCAGTGCCCACAGTGTTGGGGAGCACTAGGGGAGCTGGCTGCGTTGGGATGCATTGGCTGTGCGGTCTGTGGGCGATGGGAGCACTAACAGTGCTGGCTGTCGGTGAAGCACAAGCAGTGTTGGCTGTGTTAGGGACACTGGCAGTGCAGCCTGAGGGGGAGTGGAGCACATACAGAGCTGGCTGTGGGGGAAGCACTAGCAGTGCTGGCTGTGTTGGGGAACACTGGCAGTGAGGGCTGTGTTGGGGAACACTGTCAGTGCTGGCTATGTTGGGCAGCACTGTCAGTGCTACTTGTGGGTGGAGTGGAGCACTGACAGTGTTGGCTGTGGGGGAAACATTAGCAGTGCTGGCTGTGTGGGTAGCATTGGCAGTGCTGCCTGTCGGGGGGAGCACTGACAGTGCTGGCTGTTGGGGAAGCACTAGCAGTGCTGGCTGTGTGGGGAGCACTGGCAGTGCTGCCTGTAGGGGAGCACTGACAGTGCTGTCTGTGTGGAAAGCACTAGCACTGCTGGCTGTTGGGGGCAGCAGTGACAGAGCTGGCTGTGGGTGAAGACATAGCAGTGCTGGCGTTGTTGGGGAACACTGGCACTGATGCCTGTGGGGGAGGGGAGCACTGGAAGTGCTGGCTGTAGGGGGGAGCACTGACAGTGCTGGCTGTGGGGGAAGAGTAGCTTGCTGGCTGTGTTGTGGAGCACTGACAGTGCTGGCTGTGTCGGGGAGCACTGGCAGTGATGGGTGTGTGGGAAGTACTAGCAGTTCTGGCTGTTTTGGGGAGCACTGGCAGTGCTGCCTTTAGGGGGGAGCACTGACAGTGCTGTCTGTGGGGGAAGCACTGGCAGTGCTGCCTTTTGGGTGGAGCATTGACAGTGCTGGCTGCGGGGGAAGCACTATTAGTGCTGGCTGTGTTGGGAAGCACAGGCAGTACGGGCTGTGCTGGGGACACTGGCAGTGCTGGCTGTGTTGGCCAGCACTGGCAGTGCTACTTGTGGGGCAGGGGAGCACTGACAGTGCTTGCTGTGGGGGAAACATTAGCAGTGCTGGCTGTGTGGGCAGCACTGGCAGTGCTGCCTGTAGGGGTGAGCACTGACAGTGCTTGCTGTGGGGGAAGCACCAGCAGTGCTGGCTGTGTTGGGGAATACTTGCAGTGCTGCCTCTAGGGGGGAGAACCGACAGTGCTGGCTGTTGGGGAAGCACTAACAGTGCTGGCTGTTGGGGAAGCAGAAGCAGTGCTGACTGTGTGGGGAGCACTGTCAGTGCTGCCTGTAGGGGAGCACTGGCAGTACTGTATGTGGGGGAAGCACTAGCAGTGTTTGCTGTGTTGGGAAGCACTGGCAATGCTGGCTGTGGGGAAGGGGGGGCACTGGCAGTACTACCTGTGGGGAAGGGGAGCACTGACAGTGCTCGCTGTGGGAGAAGCACTAGCAGTGCTGGCTGTGTTGGGGACCACAGGCAGTAGGGGCTGTGTTGGGGACACTGGCAGTGCTGGCTGTGTTGGGCAGCACTGGCAGTCATACCTGTGGGGTAGGGGAGCACTGACTGTGCTTGCTGTGGGGGAAACATTAGCAGTGCTGGCTGTGTGGGGAGCACTGGCAGTGCTGCCTGTAGGGGTGAGCACTGACAGTGCTTGCTGTGGGAGAAGGACGAGCAGTGCTGGCTGTGTTGGCGAATACTTGCAGTGCTGCCTCTACGGGGGAGCACAAACAGTGCTGGCTGTTGTTGAAGCACTAGCAGTACTGGCTGTTGGGGAAGCAGAAGCAGTGCTGGCTGTGTGGGGAGCACTGACAGTGCTGCCTGTAGGGGGAGCACTGGCAGTACTGTATGTGGGGGAAGCACTAGCAGTGTTGGCTGTGATGGGAAGCACTGGCAGTGCTGGCTGTGGGGAAGGGGGGCACTGGCATGCTGGCTGTGTTGGGGAGCACTGGCAGAACTACCTGTGGGGAAAGGGAGCACTGACAGTGCTGGCTGTGGGGGAAGTACTAGCAGTGCTGGCTGTGTTGGGGAGCACTGACAGTGCTGGCTGTGTTGGGGAGCACTGGCAGTGCCCACAGTGTTGGGGAGCACTAGGAGAGCTGGCTGCGTTGGGATGCATTGGCTGTGCGGTCTGTGGGCGATGGGAGCACTAACAGTGCTGGCTGTCGGTGAAGCACAAGCAGTGTTGGCTGTGTTAGGGACACTGGCAGTGCAGCCTGAGGGGGAGTGGAGCACATACAGAGCTGGCTGTGGGGGAAGCACTAGCAGTGCTGGCTGTGTTGGGGAACACTGGCAGTGAGGGCTGTGTTGGGGAACACTGTCAGTGCTGGCTATGTTGGGCAGCACTGTCAGTGCTACTTGTGGGTGGAGTGGAGCACTGACAGTGTTGGCTGTGGGGGAAACATTAGCAGTGCTGGCTGTGTGGGTAGCATTGGCAGTGCTGCCTGTCGGGGGGAGCACTGACAGTGCTGGCTGTTGGGGAAGCACTAGCAGTGCTGGCTGTGTGGGGAGCACTGGCAGTGCTGCCTGTAGGGGAGCACTGACAGTGCTGTCTGTGTGGAAAGCACTAGCACTGCTGGCTGTTGGGGGCAGCAGTGACAGAGCTGGCTGTGGGTGAAGACATAGCAGTGCTGGCGTTGTTGGGGAACACTGGCACTGATGCCTGTGGGGGAGGGGAGCACTGGAAGTGCTGGCTGTAGGGGGGAGCACTGACAGTGCTGGCTGTGGGGGAAGAGTAGCTTGCTGGCTGTGTTGTGGAGCACTGACAGTGCTGGCTGTGTCGGGGAGCACTGGCAGTGATGGGTGTGTGGGAAGTACTAGCAGTTCTGGCTGTTTTGGGGAGCACTGGCAGTGCTGCCTTTAGGGGGGAGCACTGACAGTGCTGTCTGTGGGGGAAGCACTGGCAGTGCTGCCTTTTGGGTGGAGCATTGACAGTGCTGGCTGCGGGGGAAGCACTATTAGTGCTGGCTGTGTTGGGAAGCACAGGCAGTACGGGCTGTGCTGGGGACACTGGCAGTGCTGGCTGTGTTGGCCAGCACTGGCAGTGCTACTTGTGGGGCAGGGGAGCACTGACAGTGCTTGCTGTGGGGGAAACATTAGCAGTGCTGGCTGTGTGGGCAGCACTGGCAGTGCTGCCTGTAGGGGTGAGCACTGACAGTGCTTGCTGTGGGGGAAGCACCAGCAGTGCTGGCTGTGTTGGGGAATACTTGCAGTGCTGCCTCTAGGGGGGAGAACCGACAGTGCTGGCTGTTGGGGAAGCACTAACAGTGCTGGCTGTTGGGGAAGCAGAAGCAGTGCTGACTGTGTGGGGAGCACTGTCAGTGCTGCCTGTAGGGGGAGCACTGGCAGTACTGTATGTGGGGGAAGCACTAGCAGTGTTTGCTGTGTTGGGAAGCACTGGCAATGCTGGCTGTGGGGAAGGGGGGCACTGGCAGTACTACCTGTGGGGAAGGGGAGCACTGACAGTGCTCGCTGTGGGAGAAGCACTAGCAGTGCTGGCTGTGTTGGGGAGCACTGACAGTGCTGGCTGTGTTGGGGAGCACTGGCAGTTATGGCTGTGTTGGGGAGCACTGACAGTGCTGCCTGTAGGGGGACCAGTGCCTGTAGGGGGAGCACTGTGTTGGGGAGCACTAGGAGAGCTGGCTGCTTTGGGAAGCACTGGCAGTGCGGTCTGTGGGCGATGGGAGCACTGACAGTGCTGGCTGTCGGGGAAGCACTAGCAGTGTTGGCTGTGTTGGGGACTCTGGCAGTGCTGGCTGTGTGGGAAGCGCTAGCAGTGCTGTCTGTTTTGGGGAGCACTGGCAATGCTTCCTGTAGGGGGGTGCGCTGGCACTGCTGGCTGTGTTGGGGAGCACTAGCAGTGCTGGCTGCGTTCGGAAGCACTGGCAGTGATTCCTCTTGGGGGGAGTCCTGGCAATGCTGGCTGTGGGGCGGGAGCACGTTGTCCTTGCAGGACAGTCCTGCAACCTCAATAACAGCCAATTGTCCATCCGCTGCACTCCCTCTCTGGAAACTATATCCTTTCTTAGTTAGGGAGATCACCACTCTCCTGAATACTCCAGATGTGGTCTCACCAAGGCCTTTTATAACTGCAGTAAGACATCTCCACTTCTGAACTCAAATCCAACTTGCAATGAAGGCCAACAAATCATTGGCCTTCTTAACTGCTTGCTGCAGAATTGTCTCAGTGTGGGTGGCACGGGCTCAGTGGTTAGCACAGCTGCTTATTGCGCTGAGGACACAAGAGTCAATCCGTATTGTGCTCACATGAAATGGCCGCTGTGAACTGACATAAAATGGACGACGTCAACTGACATAAAATGGCCACCGTAAAGTGACAGAAAATGGCCGCTGTGAAGTGACATGAAATGGCCGCCATGAACTGACATAAAATGGACGCCGTGAACTGAAATAAAAGGGCCACCGTGTACTGTCATGAAACGGCCGACTGCTGATAGTGAATTTTGTTGTTACAGATTTCCGGAGAGAGAAGGAGAGACACAGAGACCGGTAGAGATGGAGAGGGGGACAACCACCCCAATCCACAAAACGAACACGGCTGAAACCGACGGACGGAGGGGGAAATAAGGAGAAGGGGGTCACAGGCCAGATCGGCCAGGAAGGGCATCACTGGGCGTCTGCGGGGGAGAGAGTGGAAGGGTTAGGCAACGGGGGCCTGGGGGGAGCTGTGGGGTGGTCAGACAGCAACAGTTTGTAAATAAACAAACATAAGAGACAGCCTGTTCACCGTTTACTAAATGTAAACAAACCGCAATGCACAGAATTGTGAAAATGGCAATCAAAAGATTGTTTAAATAAATCCAGAGTGCCCAGTTCATTTTTTTCCAATTAAGGGGCAATTTAGCTTGGCCAATCTTCCTGCCCTGCACATCTTTGGTTTGTGGGGGAGAAACACAGGCAAACACGGGGAGAATGTGCAAACTCCACAAGAACAACGACCCAGTGCCGCGATCGATCAGTGGTTAGCACTGCTGCCTCACAGCTCCAGGATCCAGGGTTTGATTCCCGGCTGAGGTCACTGTCTGTACGGAGTCTGTACGTTCGCTCCTTGTCTGAGTGGGTTTCTTCCGGGTGCTCCGGTTTCCTCCCTCAGTCCGAAATTGTGCAGGTTAGGTGTAGTGACTGCGATGGGGTAGGGGAGTGGGCCGAGGTAAGGATTATACTGCCTGTCATTATTGTTTGCCCCAACAATCCTGTCAATGTGTGAGCACTTCGGCAAACTTTCTATCTCATTATCTTCAATCATAAATAAATAAAGTCAAGCTGAGACACCCCTGATCACACAGACACACACACACACAGACACACACAGACACAGACACACACACAAACACAGACACACATACACATCCACATACATACACACAAACAAACACAGACACACATACAGACACACACACTCAGACGCACACAAACAGATACACACACAGACACAAACACAGACACACACAGACACAGGCACACACAAACACACACACACGTAGATATAGATACACACATATAGACCCACACACAGGCATACAAACACACACAGACGCATACACAGACACATACAGTCATATGAGAGTACCTTGAAGAAATGGATGTTTAAGCAATGGACCTTGAAGAAATAGAGCAGCTCATATTACTGAAGTGATGTCAGAGGGGGAAACCGAGCTTTTGCTTTTTCTACTTTGTGTTTCAGTTTGAGAAAGCAGCTGAAAAGTGCCTGCCTGGCTTGCTGTGAACTGTTTTGAAAGGAGAAAGCCAGTTTTGGGAAAAGAGCTTGGGTGTGTCTGTGTTTTGCAGGGTGCTGGATTTGCTGGATTTGCTGTGATCTCTGCCACGAAAGACTATTTCTGAATCATTTGGTTGATTTAAACTCATAATAGTAAAGTCTTTAACCTGATGTGTTTCTATTTAAAGGTGCAAAGTCTTTTCGTGTTTTGAAGGAACATTTTGAGGGATTATTTGGTTTTGTATTATTTTCGGGGTTATTTTTGAAGTAAGGGGTGTGAAGGGATGCAATGTTTATTTATAAATTTTAAGCTGAATTCATGGCATAAACATTGTTTTGTGTTTAAAAACCCACGTGTCCATAATTGTAATACCACACCTGGAGACTAAGCCGTGTGCTTCAAAAGCAACAAAGCAACATTAAAGGGAAAGGTTGGTTGAACTCCATGGTACATTTTGTGGTTCTGAAAACGCCGCTCCCATAACGACTGGGGGTTCGTCCGGGATAAAAAGCTATCTATTGGATTGGCTTTTGTGAACTTAAAGACAGTGAAGGATTGTTGCTTTTCCGGTTTGGTATTTTAGTTTAAGTGGGGGGAGTGTTGTGAACAGTGGCTCTTTCAGAGGCTCAGAAGGTTTTGGGGGTGGAGAATGTCACACGCAGTGCCTTCCGGACAGAGAAGAAAAGCAGACTGTTAGATTTTGCAAAAATCATTGCAGGTAACATTGCCTGACAAAATGCGAAAATATGAGATAATTATGGCGGTGGTTAAGCATTTAAAGTTGCCTGAGATAGAGGCTCACTCATTGTAAATGGCAACAATTCAGATGCAAATTAGACAAATGGAATATATCATTATTTACAGTGGTCCCTGGGTCGTATGTTATTATTTACAGTCGTCCCTGGGCAGTATATCATTATTTTCACTGAACCCTGGGTAGTAAATTATTATTTACAGTGCTCACTAGTCAGTATATCATTATGTTTAGTGGTTCCTGTGTAGTTTATCATTATTTACGGTCGTCCTTGTGCAGGATATCATTATTTACTTTGATGGATTCATTCTTTTGTATATCATTCTTTACAGTGGTCCCTGGGATGTTTATCAACATTCACAGTGGTCATTGGGTTGAATATCATTATGTACAGTTGTCACTGGGTAGCATATCATGATTTACTGTCTCCATGGGCAGTATATGATTATGTACAGTGATCCATGGGTAAAATATAATTATTTCAAGTGGTCCCAGAGTAGTATATCTTTATTCACAGAGGTCTCTGTGTAGCATATCATTATTTATAGTGGTCCCTGGGCAGTATTTCATTATATAAAGCTTGTCCCTGGGTTGGATGTCATTAGTTACAGTAGTCTCTAGGTAGTGTATCGTTGTTCACAGTTGTCCCTGTATAGTATATCATTATTTACGGTGGCCTTGGGGAATTATCATAATTTCGAGTGGTTCTGGGGATGCATCATTATTTACTGTGGTACCTGTGGAAAATGTCATTACTTACAGTGGTCCCTGAGTAGAATATCAATGACAGAGGTCCCTTGGTAATATATCATCATTTACAATGGCCCCTGGGAAGTATATCTATTTATAATATTTTCTGGGGAGCATATCATTATTTGCGGTGGTCCCTGGGCAGCATATCATTATTTCTGCGGTCCCTGGGCAATATATCATTATACAAAGTGCTCCCAGGGTAGAACATCATTGTTCCCAGTGTTGCCTGGCTGGTATATCTTTATTCACAAAGGTCTCTGATTAACATATCATTATTTACAGTGGTCCTAGGGTCGAATATCATTATTTACTATGGTTCCTGGGTAGTATAACATTATGTACAGTGGTCTCTGTGTAGACTATCATCATTTACACTGGTACCAGGGTAGATATGATTATTTTCATTGGTCCTCGGGTAGTATATCATTATTTGCAATGGTCCCTGGGCAGCATATCATTATTCGCAGTGGTCCCAAGGAAGAATATCATTATTTACAGTGGTTCCGGCTCAGTACATCATTATTTACATTGGTCCCTGGGTAGTATATCATTTTTTCAGTGGTCTCTGTACAGTTTATTATTTACAGTTGTCCCAGGGCAATAAATGCTTAGTTACAGTGGTCCCTGGCTAGTATACCATAATTTACACTGGTCCCTGGGTAGAATCTCATTATTTAATTTTATTCCAGTGGACACTGGGAAGTATGTCACTATTTACAGAGGACCATGTGTAGTAAAGCAATATCTACACTGGTCCCTGTACAGTGCATCATTATTTACAGTGGTCTCTGGGAAATATGTCATTATTTGCCGTGGTCTCGAGGACGTATCATAATTTGCAGTGGTCGCTGGACGTGCTTTCATTATTGAAATGAAAATGAAAATCGCGTATTGTCACGAGTAGGCTTCAATGAAGTTACTGTGAAAAGCCCCTAGTCGCCACATTCCGGCGCCTGTCGGGGGAGGCTGGTACGGGAATCGAACCGTGCTGCTGGCCTGCTTGGTCTGCTTTAAAAGCCAGCGATTTCGCTCAATGAGCTAAACCAGCCCCTTTTTACGGTAGTATACCATTATTTACAGTTGTCCCAGAGCAATATATCATCATTTACATTGGTCCCTGGTTATATCATTATTTCCAGCTGTTGCCTGGCAGAATATTATTATTTACAGTGGTCCCTGGGCAGTATGTCATTACTTATGGTGGTCCCTGGGCTGTATGCCATTATGTTCCTGGGTAGTTTATTATTATTTACAGTGGTCCCTGTGTTGTATGCCATTATTTACAGTAGTCCCTGATCAGGATATAATTATTTACAGTGTTCCCTTGGTAGTATATCATTATTTACAGTTGTCCTTGGGCAATATATCATCATTCCCAGAGTTCTTGGTCGTGTGTCATTATTTACTGTGGTCCCTGCGTGTGTATATCATTGTTTTCAGCGGTCCCTGTGTAGTATATCATTATTTACAGGGGTCCATGGATAGAATGTAATTATTTACAGTTTTCCCTTGTTGTATGTGATTATTTACAGTGCTCCCTAGTCAGGATATCATTCTTTACAGTTGTTCCTGGGTAGTTTATCGTTATCTACGCTGGTCTCTGTGTAGCATATCATTATTGACATTGGTCCCTCCGTAGTATATCATTATTCACAGTGGTCCGTGGGTAGAATTTCATTATTGCAGTATTCCCTTGATAGTATATCAATATTTACAGTGGTCCCTGGGTAGTATATTATTATTTACAGTGGTCCCTGGGTAGTATGTCATTATTTTCAGTGGTCCTGGTGAATATATCATTATTTACAGTGGTCTCTGTGTCGTGTGTCATTATTTACAGTTGTCGCTGAGTAGTATATCATTATTTTCAGTGGCCCCTGGGAAGTAGATCACTATTTACAGTGATCCCTGGATAGAATCTCATTATTTACAGTGGTCCCTGGGAAGTATGTCATTATTTACATTGCTCCTTCCGTAGTACATCATTCATTACAGTGGCCCCTCGGTAGTCAATATTTACAGTGGTCATTGGGTAGAATATCTTTATTTATAGTGATCCCTGTGCTGTATGTCCTTATGTACTGTGTTCCCTGGGTAGATAATCATTTTCTACAGCAGTCCCTCGGTAGTATATCATTATTTACTCATGTCCCTTGGGAGTAAGTCATTATTTAAAGTGGCCATTGGGTAATGCTTCATTATTTACCGTGGTCCCTTGGTAGAATAACATAATTTATGGGTATTGCATCATTATCTACTTTTGGCCCTGGGTAGAATACATTTATTTCCTGTGGCCTCTGCGTCGTATATCATTATTTACAATGGTCCCTGGATAGTGCTCATTTGTTACAGTAGTGCCTGGATGGAGTATCATTATTTACAGTGGTCCAATGGCGGTATTTCATTATTTACAGTTTTTGCAATGGCAGTATATCATTATTCACAGTGTTCCCTGGGCAGAATATCGTTATTTACAGTGGTCCCAGGGACGTATCTCATTATTTACAGTGGCCCTTGTGTAGAATAGCATTATTATCAGTCGTCAATGGGCAGTATATCATTATTTACAGTGGAACAAGAGTAGTGTATCATTATTTACAGTGATCCCTGGGCAGTACATCATAATTACAGTCGTCCCTCGGTAGAATGTCATTATTTACAGTGATTCCAGTGTAGTATTTCATTATTTACCGTGGTCCCTGGGTAGAATATCATTATTTACAATTGTCCCTGGCAATACCCCATGGCCACTGTGAACTGACATAAAATGGCCACCGTGAACTGACATAAAATGGCCATTAAATGGCCACACTGAACGTATAAAAAATGGCCGACTGCCATAAGAGTGGTGAACGCCCCCGCAAATCCACAAAAATAACGCGGCTGAAACCGAGGGAGGGAGAAAAGAAAGGGGTGGTGTAAGGGGGAACAAGGAGAAGGGAGAAGGAGGATCTGCGGGAAGGAGAGGGGAGGGGTTAGGGAAAGGGGGCCGGGGCGGGGTCAAACTCGCCGAACGAGACGGCAAGTTTGTAAATAAAGACACGTAAGACAAATCCTTTTCACTGTCTAATAAATGTAACCAAACCGCAATGCACAGAATTGTGAAAATGGCAATAACAATATTTTTTTCAATAAATTTAGAGCGCACAGTTCATTGTTTCCAATTAAGGGGCAATTAAGTGCGGCCAATCCACCTGCCCGGCACATCGTTGCGTTGTGGGGGTGAAACCCAGGCAAACACATGGAGAATGTGCAAACTCCACATGGACAGCGATCCAACGCCGGGATCGAACAGTATTTAGGACTGCTGCCTCAAGCTACAGGGTCCCGGTTCGATTCCCCTCTGGGTCACTGGCTGTGCGGAGTCCACACATTTTCCCCGTGTCTGCGTGGGTTTCCTCCGGGCGCTCCGGTTTCCTCCCACAGTCCAATATCGTGCAGGTTAGGTGGATTGGCCAAGAAAAATCAAAATTGCTCATAGTATCTAAAGATGTTCAGGTTAGGTGGGGTAGGGGGTAAGCCGAGGTATGGCGCTCTCTTCAGGCTTTACACTGTCTCTGTCATAATTGTTTACACGGACAATGCTGCCGCTGTGTGAGACTTTCTATCTCATTATCTTCAATCATTTCTAAATAAAGTTAAACTGAGACACACCTGAACACACACAGACACATACACACAAACATATACAAACACACACAGAGACACACACACACACACACAGACACACACAGACACACACACATAGATACAAACATATAAAGACGGACACACATAAATATAGACACACAGACACCCACACAGGCACACAAACACACACAGCAAAACACACAGATACACACACAGATGCACATAGACACACACACGCACAGACACACACACGCAGATACACACTAACAGACACATACACACAAGCACAGACACACACACACAAACACACACACACAAACACACACACATTGATACACTATCACACAGACAGACACAGATACACACACAAACACACACAGACACATATACGCACACAGACACCGACACACACAGACACAGACAGACACAAACGCAGACACAATCACAGACGCAAACACAAAGGCACAAACACAGACAGACAGACACAGATAGACAAAAACACAGAGATTCAAACACGCACACTCAGCCACAAAGACGCAACACCGAAGCATACACAGACAGGCAGAGAGACACACACACGCGCGCATACACACATAGACACAAACACAGACACAGACACACAGACACCAACACAGGCACAGGCACACACAGAGACAGACACACACACAGACAGACACACACACAGAGACACGCACAGACACACTCACAGAATTTAACACAGACACACTCAAACATCGGCACACACACAGGCACACATTCGAAAAGACAGGGACAGAGACACACTCAGGGACACACACTGGCAGACACACACAGACACGCACACACCGACGAAAACATAGACACACAGACAGGCAGACACACACAGAAACACACACACACAGACAAAAACACGGACACACAGACACACACACAAGCGCACACGCACGCACACACAGACAAACACAGAGAAACGGACACACATACATACAGTCTCACATATGCGATTAGACGCTGAGATACATAAACACGCAAACACAGACATCAACACGCACACACTGCCATACACAGACACACACACACAAACACACACAGACTGACACACACAGAGAACCGTAAACACAGGCACACACGCAGGCATACACACAGACACACACACATAGACACAAACACAGACACAATCACAGACACAAACACACAGGCACAAGCACCGACACACACACATACAGACACACACAGACACACACACACAGACAGACACACACAGGCACAGACACACAAACAGGCACACACGGACATACACACAGACACACACAGACACAGACACAGAGACAGAACACGCACACATAGACACAAACACGTACACACAGACACAAACACAGGCACATACACACAGACACACACACAGACAGAGACACACACAGACCAACTGACAGAAACACACACAGACACACACACAAACAGGCACACAGACAGACACAAACAGACACACACAGGCACATGCATAAACACAGACGCACGCAGACACACACACACAGACTCAAACACGCACACACAGACAAAAACACGCACACAAGAACGCACACACAGACACACACACAGACACTAACGCAGACACAAACTCACACAGGCACACACGCGGACAGGCACACACAGACACAAACAAAGACACACACACAGACACACACAGACACACGCACAGGCACACACACAAACGTAAACACAGACACACTCACACACAGACACACAAACTGACAAATACAGACACACAGCAGAAAACACAGACACACGCAGACACACAGATGCACACAGACACACACAGACACAAAGACAGGGACACACAGCCACAAACAGACACACGTAAACACAGACACACACACAGGCATACACAGAGACACACATACAGATACACACACAGACACACACACACAAACACAGACAAAAACACAAAGACACAAATACAGACACAGACACACAAAAGCACAGAGCCACACGTACACAGATACACACACACAGGCACACACAAATACACACAGATACACAGACACACAGACACCCTCAGAGACACACACAGAGGCATGCACACACAGAGACTCACACACAGACACACAAACAGACACACCCACACAGGCAGACACACACACAGACAGACACACACACAGACACACAAATGCACAGAACCACACATACACAGATACACACACGCACAGACACACACAAATACACTTAGGGACAGGTGGTCTGAGGTGTATTTGTTTTAATGCGATAAATGTAGCAGGTAAGGCAGATGAATTTAGGGCTTGGATCAGTACCTGGGAATAGGGAATATGATGTTATTGGTATAACTGAGACTTGGTTGAGGGAAGGGAGGACTGGCAACTGAATATCCCAGGGTATAGATTCTTCAGGTTGGATAGACAGGGAGGTAGAAGGGGTGGAGGAGTTGCATTACTCGTCAGAGATGATATCACAGCTGTGATTAAGGAGGGCACGATGAAGGATTCGAGCACTGAGGCAATATGGGTGGAGCTGAGAAATTGGGTGCAGTAACATTGTTGGGAAATTATTACAGACCTCCCAAAAGCGAGTATGAAGTAGAGGTACAAATATGCAGACAGATTATAGAAAAATGTAGGAGCAATAGGGTGGTTGTGATGGGAGATTTTAACTTCCCCAACATTGACTGCGATTCGTGTAGTGTTAGAGGCGTAAATAAAGACACACCCAGTCAGACACACACACACACGCAGAACAACAAACGGGCACACACAGACACACACACAGACACACATTAAAGGCACATACACAAACACAGACGCACACAGGCATTAACACACAGACTCAAACACGCACACTCAGATACAAACATGTACACACAGACGCACACACAGACACACACACAGACACTAACGCAGACATAAACTCACACATGCACACACGCGGACAGGCACACACAGACACAAACAAAGACACACACAGACACACACAGACACACGCACAGGCACACACACAAACGTAAACACAGACACACTCACACACAGACACACAAACTGACAAATACAGACACACAGCAGAAAACACAGACACACGCAGACACACAGATGCACACAGACACACACAGACACAAAGACAGGGACACACAGCCACAAACAGACACACGTAAACACAGACACACACACAGGCATACACAGAGACACACATACAGATACACACACAGACACACACACACAAACACAGACAAAAACACAAAGACACAAACACAGACACAGACACACAAAAGCACAGAGCCACACGTACACAGATACACACACACAGGCACACACAAATACACACAGCTACACAGACACACAGACACCCTCAGAGACACACACAGAGGCATGCACACACAGAGACTCACACACAGACACACAAACAGACACACCCACACAGGCAGACACACACACAGACATACACACACACAGACACACAAATGCACAGAACCACACATACACAGATACACACACGCACAGACAAACACAAATACACTTAGGGACAGGTGGTCTGAGGTGCATTTGTTTTAATGCGATAAATGTAGCAGGTAAGTCAGATGAATTTAGGGCTTGGATCAGTACCTGGGAATATGATGTTATTGGTATAACTGAGACTTGGTTGAGGGAAGGGCAGGACTGGCAACTGAATATCCCAGGGTATTGATTCTTCAGGTTGGATAGACAGGGAGGTAGAAGGGGTGGAGGAGTTGCATTACTCGTCAGAGATGATATCACAGCTGTGATTAAGGAGGGCACGATTAAAGATTCGAGCACTGAGGCAATATGGGTGGAGCTGAGAAATTGGGTGCAGTAACATTGTTGGGAAATTATTACAGACCTCCCAAAAGCGAGTATGAAGTAGAGGTACAAATATGCAGACAGATTATAGAAAAATGTAGGAGCAATAGGGTGGTTGTGATGGGAGATTTTAACTTCCCCAACATTGAATGCGATTCGTGTAGTGTTAGAGGCGTAAATAAAGACACACCCAGTCAGACACACACACACACGCAGAACAACAAACGGGCACACACAGACACACACACAGACACACATACAGGCACATACACAAACACAGACGCACACAGGCATTAACACACATACTCAAACACGCACACACAGATACAAACATGTACACACAGACGCACACACAGACACACACACAGACATATACAGACACACGGACACACTAACACAGATACAAACAGACACACGCACAGACAAACACACGGAGATAAACACAGACTCACACTCATACATAGGCACACACACAGATACACAGACGAAAACACAAACACATACACAGACAGACACAGAGACACACACTGGCATACACACAGCCACTCACACACAGAAAAACACACACAGACGAAAACGCAGACACACACACATACACACACAGGCAGACGCACACACAGACACACACACAGCCAGACAGACGAAAACACAGACACACACACAGACACAGACGAAAACACACACACACACAGACACACACAGGCAGACATGCACACACACAGACGGAAACACAGGCACATAGAGAAAAATAATAAAATGAAATGAATGAAAATGTAAATCGTTTCTTGTCATTAGTAGGCTTCACATGAAGTTACTGTGAAATGACTCTTGTCGCCACATTCCGGCGCCTGTTCGAGGAGGCTTGTCCTGGACTTGAACCGTAGCCTGCCTTGGTTTGCTTCCAAAGCCATCTATTTCGCCCTGTGCTGTCTTATGTCACAAGTAGGCTTACATTAATACTACAAAGAAGTTACTGTGAAAATTCCTTCGCCGCCCCACTGCGTCACCTGTTCGGGTGCATAGAGGGAGAATTCAGAATGTCCAGTTCACCCACCAGACACGTCTTTCAGGACTTGTGGGAGGAAACCAGAGCACCCGGAGGAAACCAACGCAGACACTGGGAGAACGTGACCCAAGCCGGGAATCGAACCTGGGACCATGGCGCTGTGAAGCCACAGTGCTACCCATTGTGCTGCGGTGTCAATCATGTGATACTGTGCCGCGTAGAGTCACACGCACAACTCCACCAGACACACGCACACGTGTATAGAGAAACACAAACTCAAACACATACGCAAACTCAGACAGGCTGGGTCAATACATCTTTCAAATGGAGAGTGAAAACATTTTCACCTTTAACGTGGAGAGGTGTATCTGGCCTCTATGTGACCCAAATCACACACCGTGTCAACATCCTCACAGCAACTTGGGGACAGACATTTCTAAAGCCCTTTTCAGAATCTTTCGGGATCACAAACTTCTTCAAAGGCAATGGAGCCCTTTTGAAAAGTGGTAATTTAGGAAATGGACCAGCTAATTTGAAAGAGAGACAGAAACAGGATGAGATTGTGCTGTACATGTTTCAGTGCTGTCACTGAGACAGACACGAGATGTACAATATCAATTATTATTCTGAATCATTTGATTAAATCACCCCTCACCTAAATTCCAGGGTTTCAGAGTAAAGCTTCATCCACGTTGTGCACCAAACACTCAGAACCCAAATAATGTCTGGGGTTAAACACGGAGTCAAAATCCCTCTGTCCTGTCCAAGGGATTTTTCATTGCAGAGAAAAAAATTATTTTTTGGAAAAGCAGAACTCAGGATCCAGCACGGTAGCATTGTGGATAGAACAATCGCTTCACAGCTCCAGGGTCCCAGGTTCGATTCCAGCTTGGGTCACTGTCTGTGCGGAGTCTGCACATCCTCCCTGTGTGCGTGGGTTTCTTCCCGGTGCTTCAGTTTCCTCCCACAGTCCAAAGATGTGCAGGTTAGGTGGATTGGCCATGATAAATTGCCCTTTGAGTCCAAAATTGCCCTTAGGGTGGGATTACGGGGTTATGGGGATAGGCTGGAGTTGTTGACCTTGGGTAGGGTGCTCTTTCACAGGGCAGCACGGTAGCATGGTGGTTAGCATAAATGCTTCACAGCTCCAGGGTCCCAGGTTCGATTCCCGGCTGGGTCACTGTCTGTGCGGAGTCTGCACGTCCTCCCCGTGAGTGCGTGGGTTTCCTCCGGGTGCTCCGGTTTCCTCCCACAGTCCAAAGATGTGCGGGTTAGGTGGAGTGGCCATGCTAAATTGCCCGTATGTCCTAAAAAGTAAGGTTAAGGGGGGGTTGTTGGGTTACGGGTATAGGGTGGATACGTGAGTTTGAGTAGGGTGATCATTGCTCGGCACAACATCGAGGGCCGAAGGGCCTGTTCTGTGCTGTACTGTTCTATGTTCTATGTTCTAAATTGCACAGAATCCCAGAGTGGACTCTTATTTATTTCAATCATGAGCTCAGCCCTTCACATTTAAACATAAGGTTTAATCTCCGATTACAGGTGTCTGCTTGTCTCTGTTTATATATGCTCTGTTAATGTTGTTTTGTCACTTGACTGATGTATTTGAATACTTGGTTAATCAATCTTTCCTCTCAGCACATGGAAGTTGTGAATCTTCAAAGCACTCTGTGCGCGCGATCATGCATGAAATTGTGTGTGCGTGTGTGAGTGTGTGAAAAATAGATAATAAAATTCAATGTACAGAAGGATGCTTTAGGAAGATCGAGTCTGCACCGGCTTTTGGGACAGAGCACCAGTCTCTCTCCCCATTTCCCAGAATCAACCCACAACTTTCCCACTTCCCCTCTCTGCCCTCATTGCACTGTGTCAATCCCGCAACTTTCCCACTGCCCCACTCTTACCGCATTCCCCTTGTCAATCCCACAACTTTCCCACTGCTCCGCTCTCTCCGCATTGCCCTGTGTCAATCCCACAACTTTCCCACTACCTATCTCGCTCCTCCTTGCCTTGTGCCAATCCCATAACTTTCCCACTGCTCATCTCGCTCCTCATTGGCCTGTGTCAATCCCACAATTTAACCACTGCCCGTCTATCTCTTCATAGCCCTGTGTCAATCCCACAACTTTCCCACTGTACCTCTCTCCTCATTACCCTGTATCAATCCAACAACTTTCCCTCTGCCCCTCTCTCCTAATTATCCTGTACCTATCCCACAACTTTCCCACAGCGCCTCTCTATACCCATTGCCCTGTGTAAATCTCACAAATTCCCCACTGCCCTCTCTCTCCAGATTGCCCTGTGTCAATCCCGCAAGTTTCCCACAGCACCTCACTCCCCATTGCCCTGTGTCAATCCCACAACTTTCCCACTGCCTCTCTCTCTCCTCATTGCCCTGCGTCCAACCTACATCTTTGCCATCTCCTCTCTCCCTCTCCTCATAGCCCTGTGTCAATCCCACAACCTTTCCACTGCACATATATCTCTCATTGCCCTCTGTCCATCCCACAACTTCCCCACTGTCCCACTCTCTCCCCATTGTCCTCTGTTAATCCCAATGCTTTCCCACTGCCTCTCTCGCCTCATTTCCCTTGTATCAATCCCACAACTTTCCCACTGCCACTCTCTATTCCCATTTCCCTGTGTCAATACCACAAATTTCCCACTGCCACCTCTCTCTCCTCATTGCCCTGCGTCAATCCGACAACTTTGCCACTTCCTCTCTATCTCCTCATTGCCCTGCATCAATCCCATAACGTTCCCACAGACCCCCTCTCTCCCCATTGCCGTGTCAATCCCACAGCATTCCAACTGTCTCCCTCCTCATTGCTCTGTGTCAATTGCACAACATTCCCACAGCCCCTCCCTCTCTCTTCATAGCCCTGAATCAATCCGTCAATTTTCTCACTGCCCCCTCTCTCTCCGCATTGCCCTCTATCAATCCCAGAACTTTCCCACAGCCCATCTCGATTCCCATTGCCGTGTCAATCCTACAAATTACCCACTGCCCCTCACTCTCCTCATTACCCTGTGTCAGTCCCAAATCTTTCCCACAACCCCCTTACACATTACCCTGTATCATTCACAGATCGTTCCCATTGCCCCTCTCTCCTCTTTGTCATTTCCACAAATTTCCGACTGCCCCTGTGCCTCCCCATTGCCCTTTGACAATGTACCAAATTTCCCACTGCCCTTCTCTTCCTCGTTGCCCTGTATCAACCCGACAACTTTCCCACTGACCCTCTCTCTCCTCATTGTCTTGTTCGATCCCACAAATGTTCCTCTGCCCCTCTCACTCCTCCTTGACCAATATCAATCCCACAACTTTCCCACTGACCCTCTCTCTCCTCATTCTCTTGTTCGATCCCACAAATGTTCCTCTGCCCCTCTCACTCTTCCTTGACCAATATCAATCCCACAACTTTCCCACTGCACCTCTCTCTCCTCATTGCCCTGTGCCAATCGCACAACTTTCCCACTGCACCTCTCTTTTTCCTCGTTGACCTATGTCAATCCCACAACGTTTCCACATCCCTCTCGTCAATACCCAGTATGAATACAACAAATTTTCCACTGACGCTCTCTCTACTCATTCTCATGTGCAATCCACGAACATTCCCACTGCCCCTCTCTCATCATTGCCCTGTATCAATCCCGTCAACGTTCCCACAGCCCCTCTCTCTCCTTATTTCCCTTCATCAATCCCACAAATTTCCCACTGCCCCTCTTCCTCATTTCCCTGTGTCAATCTCGCAACATTTTCACGGCCCCTGCCTCTCCTCATTGCCCTGTGTCAGTCCCACTACTTTCCCACTGCCCGGCTCACTCCTCATTGTCCTTTGTCAATCGCACACCTTTCCGACTGCCGCGCTCTCTCCTCATTTTCGTGTTCAATCCCACAACTTTCAGGCTACAACTCTCTGACCTCATTGCCCTGTGTCAAACCCACAACTTTTCCACTGACCCTCTCTCTCCTCATTGCCCTGTATCAATCGGACAAGTTTCCCACTACAACTCTCTCCTCATTGCCCTGTATCAATCCAACAACTTTCCCAATTCGTCTACCCCCTCCTCATTGGCCTGTATCATTCCCATAACATTCACACTGTCACTCTCTCTCCTCAATGTCTTGAACCAATCCCACAACTTTCCCACTTCCCGTCTCTTTCTCGTTGACGTATCTGTCTCACAACTTTGGCACTGCCAGTCTCTCTCCTCATTTTTATGTGTCAAACACACAGCATTCCTACTGCCCCTCGCTGTCCTCATTTCACTGTGTCAATCCACCAACATTCCCACTGTATCTATCTCTCCATATTGTCCTGCATCAATCACACATCTTTCCAACTTCCCCTCACTCTATTCATTGCCCTTTATCAATACCACAACTTTGCCACTGACCCCCTACTCATTTCCCTGTGTCAATACCACAACTTTCTCACTGTCACTCTCTCCCCGCATTGTCCTCTGTCAATCCCAGAACTTTCCCACTGATCCTCCCCTCATTGTCCTGTATCAATCCCACAACTTTCCCACTGCTCGTCACGTCCTCGTGCCCTGTATCTGTCTCACAACTTTGGGACTGCCCCTCTTTCTCCTCATTCCTCTGTGTCAATGTCGCAGCATTCCCACTTCCCCTCGCTCTCCTCATTGCCCTGTGGCAATCCCACAATTTTCCCACTGCCGCTCTCTCTCCTCATTCCCCTCTCTCAATCCCACAAATGTACCACTGCCCCGCTCTCTCTTCATTGACCTGTATCAATCCCATAACATTCCACTGTCCCTCTCTCTCCGCATTGCCCTGTGTCAATTCCACAGCTTGACCACTGCCCATCTGTCCTCATTTCCGTGTGAATCCCACACATGTCCCAAGGCCTCTCTAGCTCCCCATTCCCCGATATTAATTCCAGACATTTCCCATTGCTCCGCTCTCGCCTAATAGCCCTGTGTCAATCCCACAAATTTCACACTGCCCATCACACTCCTCATTATCCTGTATCAGTTCCACAATTTGCCCACTGCCTCTCTCTCTCCTCATTCCCCTGTGGCAATCACATAACTTTCCCACCGTCCCTCTCTCTTCACATTGTTCTGCATCAATCGCACATCTTTCCCACTGTCCATCTCTCTCCTCATTGCCCTGTGTGAATCCCACAACTTTCCCACTGCCCCTATCTCTCCTAATTTTCATGTATCAATCCCACAACGTTGACACTTCCCCTCTCATCATTGCCCTGTGTCAATCCCAGAACTTTCCACTTCTCCTCCCCTCATTGCCCTGTATCAATCCCATACCTTTACAGCTGCCGCTCTCTCTCCATTGCCCTGTAACAATCACACAACTTTCGCCCAGCCCCTGTCTCTCCTCATTGCCCTTTATCA
This sequence comes from Scyliorhinus canicula, assembly GCF_902713615.1. Lineage (NCBI taxonomy): Eukaryota > Metazoa > Chordata > Chondrichthyes > Carcharhiniformes > Scyliorhinidae > Scyliorhinus > Scyliorhinus canicula. Next base: position 1,256,462 of record NW_024055728.1, read on the forward strand.
ATCCCACAACTCTCCCCGTCCCTCCCTTTCTCGTTGCCTTGTATCTGTCTCACAACCTTGTCACTGCCCCTCTCTCTCCTCAGTCCCCTGTTTAAATCCCACAACATTCCCACTGCTCCTCGCTCTCCTCATTTCCTTGTGTCAATCCCACATTGTTTCCACTGCCCGTCTCTCTCCTCAATGCCCTGTGTCACTCCCAAAACTTTCCCACAGCCCCTCTCTCTCCCCTCAGTGCACTGTGCAACTCCCAAAACTTTCCCACTGGCTTCTCTCTCTCCAATGTACTGTATCGATCCACAGCGTTACCACTGTCCCTCTCTCTCCTCATCACCTCGCCCTGAAACAATCCCACAACTTTCCCACTGCCAGTCTCTTCCCCCTTGCGCTGTATCTGTCACAACTTTAGCACTGCCACTCTCTCTCTTCATATTTCTGTGTCAAACTCCCAGCATTCCCACTGCCCCCCGCTCTCCTCATTGCCCTGTATCAATCCCACAGCTTTCCCACTGTAACTATCTCTCCACATTGTCCTGCATTAATTACACATCTGTCCCACTGCACCTCTCCTCATTGCCCTTGATCAATCCCACAACTTGTCCACTTCACCTCTCCTCATTGCCCTGTGTCAATCCCACGACTTTAACACTGCCCCCTCTCCCCTCATTGCCCGGTATCAATCACGCAACTCAACCACAGTTCCTCTCTCTCTCCTCATTACACTCTGTCAATACCCCAACTTTCCCACTGCAACTCCCTCTCGTCATCGCCCTTTGTCAATCCCACTACTTTCCCACTGCCGCTCTCTCTCCTGATTGCCCTGTGTCAATCACACAGCTGTTTCCACTGCCCCTCTTTCTCCTCATTGCCCTTTGTCAATCACACAGCCTTCTCACTTTCCCTCTCTCTGCATTGCCCTGCCACAATCCCACAACTTTCTCACTGCAAGTCCCGCTCTTCATTGCCCTTTGTCAATCCAACAACTTTCCCACTTCCCCTCTCTCTCCTCATTGCCCTCTGCCAACCCCAAAACATTCCAACTGCCCTGACCTCTCGCCATTTCATAGAATCAATCACACAACTTAGCCACTACCTCTCACTCCTCATTTCCCTGAGTCAATTGCACAAATTTACCACTGCCCCTCCCTCTCCTCATCCCTCACCTCAAACATCTTGCAGGAGGAACATTGCACTGCCCTCCCTGCCATCCCTCTAAGTTCCAACTAAGTTCTGGTTGACAAATATAAAATAAATAAAAAATAATAATATAATATAGCACTTACCTGCTCACACCAATGGGTCTTATTATTAGGTTAGAGGAGGAGGGCGGGTGGGAGACACTATACCTGTAGTGTCTCGGGTTTCCTCTCCACCAGAATTTATTGGCTAGAGGGGAAAAAAAACTTCCCAGAAGTCCGCGGGTCGTACTTCCGGTTCCCGCCTTATATTAAAAAAAACAGGATCGGGACCAGCTGGCTCTCCCTCTCGCGCTCTTTTGAAAGTCCCGGCTGGCACACCTCTCGCACCCTTTTTTAAAGTCCCCGCTGGCTCATCTCTCGGGCTCTTTTTAAAGTCCCGGCTGGCTCTCCCTCTCGCGCTGTTTTGAAAGTCCCGGCTGGCTCTCCCTCTCGCGCTGTTTTGAAAGTCCCGGCTGGCTCTCCCTCTCGCGCTTTTTTGAAAGTCCCCTCATTGTGCCAATCCCACAACGTTGCCACTGTCCCTCTGTCTCCTCATTGCCGTGTGCCAATCCCTCAACTTTTCCACTGTCCCTCTCTCTCCTCATTTCCCTTTATCACTCCAACAACTTCCCCACTTCCCCCTCTCTCCTCATTGCCCTGTATCAATACCACAAATTTCCCACTGCCCCTCTCTCTGCTCATTGCTCTGCATCAAACCCACAAATTTCACACTGCCCCTCTAATCATTGCCCTGTGTCAATCCCACAAATTTACCACTGCCCCTCTCTCCTCATTTCCTTGAGCCAATCCCACAACTTTGCCACTGTGCCTCTCTCTCCTCATTGCCCTGTATCACTCCAACAACTTTCGCTCTGCCTCTCTCTCTCCTCATTGCCGTGTGTCAATGCCACAACTTTGCCGTTTTTCCTCGCTCTCCTCCTTGCCCTGTATCACTCCAAAAACGTTTCCACTACCACTCTCTCTCCTCATTGCCCTGCATCAATCCCACAACTGTCCCACTGCAACACCTTCTCCTCATGCCCTTTGTCAATCTCACAAATTTCCCACTGCCCCTCTCTTCCTCATTGCCCTGTATCAATCCCACAATTTTCCCACTGCAACACACTCGCTTCATTGCCCTTTGTCAATCCCACATCTTTCCCACTGCCCCTCTCTCTCCTCATTGCCCTGTATCAATCCCACAACTTTCCCACTGCAACTGCCGCTATCCTTATTGCCCTTTGTCAATCCCACAACATTCCCACTGCATCTCTCTCTCCTCATTGACCTGTTTCAATCTCACAAATTTCTCACTGCCCCTCTCCTTCCTCATTGCCCTGTATCAATCCCACAATTTTCCCACTGCAACACACTCTCTTCATTGCCCTTTGTCAATGCCACATCTTTCCCACTGCCCCTCTCTCTCCTCATTGCCCTGTATCAATCCCACAACTTTCCCACTGCAACTGCCGCTCTCCTTATTGCCCTTTGTAAATCCCACAACATTCCCACTGCCCCCCACCTCATTTCCTTGTGCCAATCCCACAACATTGCCACTGTCCCTCTCTCTCCTCATTTCCCTATGTCAATCCAATAACTTTCGCTCTGTTTCTCTCTCTCCTCATCGCCGTCTGTCAGTCCCACAACTTTCCCACTTTCCCTCTCTCTCCTCATTCCCCTGCATCACTCCAACAACTTTTCCACAACCCCTCTCTCTGCGCATTGTCCGGTGTCAAGCCCACAGCTGTTCCGCTTCCCCTCTCTCTCCTCATTGCCCTGTGTCAATCATTCAACTTTCCCTCTGCCCCTATCTCTCTCCTCATTGCCCCGTGTCAATCCCAACACTTTGCCACTGCCCCTCTCCTCATTGCCCTGTTTCAATACAGCATTATTTAAAACTGCCCCAGGGTGGAATTTCTTAGTATCTTATTATTTACAGTGATCCCTGGATCGTATATCATTATTGACACTGTTCCCTGTGTAGTACGTCATTATTTATTACGGAAACAGGGTGGGATTTCAATATTTACAGTGGTTCATGGGTAGTATATAATTATGTACAGTGGTCCCTGGTGGCATATCATTATTTACAGCACTCCCTGGACATAATATCATAATGTTCCTTGGTCCCCGTGCGTAGGACATTATTTACAAATGTCCCTCAGTAGGATATCTTTATATGCAGTGGTCTCTGGTAAGAATGTCATTTTTTTCAGAGGTCCCTGTGTAGTACATAATTATTCGCAATGGTCGCAGAGTGGATTTTCATTATTTACAGTGCTTCATGGGTAGTATATCACTATTTACAGTGGGCCCTGTGTAGTATAGCTTTATTTACAGTGTTCTCTTGGTAGTAAATATTATTTACAGTGGTCCCTGGGTCGTATGTCATTATTTACAGTTGTGCCGGGGTGGAGTTTCATTCTTTACAGTGACCTCTGGATAGCATATCATTATTTACAGTGGTCACTGTGTGGTATATCATTATTTACCGTGGTCCCTGGATAGTCTATAATTATTTACAGTCTTCACTGGATAGTACATCATTATTAAAAATGGTCCCTGGGTCGTAAATCATTATCACAGTCATGATGTGGAGATGCCGGCGTTGGACTGGGGTGAGCTCAGTAAGAAGTCTTACAACTCCAGTTTAAAGTCCAAGTTATCTGTTGGACTTTGACCTGGTGCTGTAAGACTTCTTACTATTATGTACAGTGGCTCTGGGCAGAATATCATTATTTGCAGTTTACCCTCTGTAGTTTATTATTATCTACAGTTGTTCTTGGGTGGTACACTATTATTTACATGTGGCCCATTGTTGTTGATCATTTTTAACAGTGGTCCCTGTGAAATATATCATTATTTGCAGCTTCCCTACGCTGTATATCACATACCAGCCTCCCCAAACAGGTGCTGGAATGTGGCGAATAGGGGCTTTTCACATTGACTTCATTAGATTTTTGCCTGTGACAATGAGCGAAAATCATATCGTTATTTACTGTGGTTCCCGGGCACAAATATCATTATTTACAGATGTTTCTGCGTAATACATCAGTATTGACAGTGGCCCGAGCAGTATTCCATTACGTACAGTCGCCCCTCGGCAGTACGTCATTATTTACAACGGTCCCAGGGCAGAATAACATTATTTACAGAGGTCTCTGCGTAATATATCATGATTCACAGAGGCTCTGGGCCGTATTTTATTATTTGCAGTGGTCGCTGGATAATATGTCATTATTTACAACATTTCATGTGGCACATAATCATATCAACTGTTTATAATGTTTGATTGCCCAGGAACCACTTTAAATAACGATATACTACCAAGGGACCACTGTAGATAATGACATACTACCCAAGGACCAATGTAGATAGTGACATACTGCCCGAAGACCACTGTATATAATTAAATGCTACCTAGGAACCACTGTAAATAATGATATACTACCCAGTGACAACTGTAAATATCGATATACTACACAGACTCCACTGTAAATAAAGATATACGACCCAGGGACCACTGAAGATAATGTAATACTGTTCAGGGACCACTGTAAATATTGAAATACTATCCAGTCCCCACTGTAAATGATGATACCTACCCAAAGCCACTGTAAATAATGATATACTACCCAGGGCCCTCTGTAAATAATGATATACTGTCCAGGGACCACTGTAAATAAAGATGAACCACTCAAGGACCACAGTAAATAATGATAAACTGTCCTGTAAACACTGTAAATAATGACATTCCAGCCATGAATCACTGTAAATAAATATAAAATACCTATGGACCGTTGTAAATAATGATATAATACCCAGGGACAACGTCAAAGAATGATATACTACCCAGGACCACAGTATATAATGATATACTGCCCGGAGGCCACTGTAATTAATGATATTCTACCCAGGGACTACTATAAATAATGATATAGAACATAGAACAGTACAGCACAGAACAGGCCCTTCAGCCCTCGATGTTGTGCCGAGCCATGATCACCCTACTCAAACCCACGTATCCACCCTATACCCGTAACCCAACAACCCCCCACAACAGACAGTGACCCAGCCGGGAATCGAACCTGGGACCCTGGAGCTGTGAAGCATTTATACTAACCACCATGCTACCGTGCTACCCGGGGAAAGCAGTGTATAATGATGTACCACACAGGGCACACTATAAATGATTAAATTCTGCCCAGGTACCACGGTAAATAATGAAATACTATCCAGGGGACACTGTAAATAATGATATACTAACCTGGGCCCACTGTACATTATGATGTACCACCCAGGGTCCAATATAAAAAAAATATATATTGCCCAGGGACCACTGTAAATAATGATATACTACCCAGGGGTCACTGTAAATAATGATATTCTACCCAGAAAGCACTTTATAAGATGATGTAGTGCCCCTTCCCATTGAAATAAAGATATATTACCCAGGGACCACTGTAATAATGATATACTACCCAGGGGCCACTGTATGATACACTGCAGAGCGACCAATGTAAATAGTAACATAATGCCCAAAGACCACTGTAATGGTTCTAATACTATCTAGTAGCCACTGTATATGATGATACCTACCCAGGGCCACTGTAAATAATGATGTACTGCCAAGGGACCACTGTAAATAATGGTATTCTACCCATTGATCACTGTAAATAATAACAATCACCCCGGCACCACTGTCAATAATGATATACTACACAGGGACCACTGTGAATAATGGTATACTGTCCAGGGACCACTATAAATAATGATATGTTACCCAGGGAACGCAGTGAATCATGATGAACTACACATGACACACTATCAATGATGACATTCTGCCAGGGACCACTGTAAATTATGATATACCACCAAGGGACCAATGTAAATAATGATATATTACACAGGGCTAACTGTGCATATTGATATACGACCCAGGGACCACTGCAAATAATGATATTCTAAGCAGGGACCACTGTAAATGATGATACACTACCCAGGGACGTCTGTAAATAATTGAACACTGAAATAATGGCAATCATCACATGGACCATTGTATGTAAATGTATACTACCAGGAACCACTGGAAATAATGATATGCTACACAGGGACCATTGCAAATAATGATTAAACGGTCGGGACCACTGTAAATAATGATATGGTGGCCAGGAACCACTGCAAATAATGATCTACTGCCAAAGGATCACTGTGAATCATGATATATTGTCCAGGGACCACTTTAAATAATGATTTACTACTGAGGGTCCACTGTATATAATGATATACTGCACAGGGGCAATTGTAAATAATGATATACTTCGCAGGGCCACTGTAAGTAATAGTATACTACCCAGGGATAACTGTCAGTATTGATATATTGCCCAGGGACAACTGTAAATAATGATATAGTGCCCAGGAACCTCTGTAAATAATTATATTCTACACAGGGATCATTGTAAATAATGAGATACTACAAAGGACCAGTGTAAATAATGATGTACTAAGCAGAGTCCACATTAAATTATGTTATATTACCCAGGTATCACTGTACAGAATGATATTCTACCTGGGGAGGATATTATTATTTAGAGTGGTCCCTGGTTTGAATATCATTATTCTAAATGGCCCCTGGGCAGTATGTCTTTATTTACCATGGTCCAAGGGTGGAATTTCATTATTTACAGTAGTCGCTGGATACTTTATCATGATGTAAGTGGTCCGTGGGTAGCATCTCATTATTTACAGTGGTCCTGGACCGTATATCATTATGTACCGTGGTCCTCGTGTGGTATAACATAATGCACAGATCGGTGCAATTTGGCGGAATGAAATGCGATCTCTCTGCCTGTTTCTACTGAAGAGTCTCAGTAATTTGAACGATGGAAGCCGGGAAGTAATGGCCTGAGAAACAATTATATATTGTGTGACAGTTTTATTAAAATTAGTGAGTCTATCTGACTGCCACAACTGGAAAACTACAAACTCCCGCTGGTGTTGTTGGGGAGACTGGTCGTTTTGGTTCCATTCTGCATGCTCTCGGGTTTCTCCTCCGGAAAAGACTGACTGTTTAACAATAAGAGAGTGATCAACCATTGTTTTCATTAATTCTTTATCAATTAGAGTCTGTTTCCCAGGGTTAATGGACTAAACAATGCCGGGGTGTAATGTGATGATTGAGATTTGAGCTGGAGGATTGTAGGAGAATCAAACCCTGCCATGGCCTTGGTCATTTATTTCTCAGTATCACACAGCAGAGTCATTACTGTCCATGATAACGACACTCTCCCAATAGCACGGTGGTTGGCACAGTTGCTTCACAGCTCCAGGGTTGCGGGTTCGATTCCCGGCTTGTGGCACTGTCTGTGCACAGTCTGCACGTCCCACCCGCGCCCCGTCGTGTCTGCGTGGGTTTCCTCCGCGTTCTCTGATTTCCTTCCACAAGTCCAGAAAGACGTGTTGTTGGGTGAGTTCAACATTCGAAAATCTCCCTCTGTGTACCCGAACAGGCGCAGGAGTGTAGCGACTAGGGGCTTTTCACAGTGACTGGATTGCAGTATGTCAATGTTAATATAAGACTACTTGTGACCATATGGATTACTAATATAATTATTAATAAATATGATTACCATTATATTAGTAGTTGAACACATGACTCCTTGTCGTCCGCTGTCTGGACCAGAAGATGTGGGATTCTTTCCTCCAATCTCTCAGTCCCAAAACCTCGTGTTCGTTGTTCACGACAAAGACTTGTAACATATACTGTTGATTGCGATTTTGGACTCCTGTCTAAGCAATCCCTAATACAAATAGTTATAGCAAAGAACAAAGCACAAAAACAAGTGCAACATAGATATTGTCCCTTCGGCCCTCAGGCCTGTGCTGAGCATACTGCTCATCTAACCTATAATCTTCTACACTTCGGTTGTCCGCATCCCTGTATTCCCATTCTACTCATGTATCATTCATGCAATTAAGGTTCTATACAACTGCAGCAACTAATTCATTAAATGGGTAGAGGAGTAACTAAACCTGAGAGCAGGGACTATAATGTAATATGTAATTTTACATTAAAAAGCCAGCGCCAGGACCATATAGTTAATTGTTATTTAATCTGATAACAATTTAAATGCTTATTTTGAATGAATTAACTAGTGCATGAAAATCACTCAGTGGGGTGCAATGCTCTAACTGTGAGATGTGGGAGAACCGTGACGCTTCCAGCGTTCTGGTTGTCTACGTCTGCAGGAGGTGTAGCGAATGGCAGTTACTCACAGACCGCGTGGTTTGGTTGGAGCAGCAATTGGATTCAATTAGGAGCATGCAGATGGCGGAACGCATCATAGTTAGACGTTCTGGAGACGTGGTCCCACCTAAGGTGCAGGCACGTTATTGGGTGGATCATTGCTGGACAGGGCAGGCATTCAGCGCTGGAATCCCCTGTGGCTGTCCTCCTCTCTAATATGTATACTGTGTTTAGGTACAGTTCGGGAGTAGCCTATCAGCGGGAAACAACAGCAGCTGGAACAGTGGCATCACAACTGGCTCTGTTGCTCAGGAGGGGAGGGCAAAGTGCAGGAAAGCGAGAGGTGAAGGTACTCTACAGTAAGGGGCACATATAGGCGCTTCTGTGGACAGGAAAGAGACTGCAGGCCGGTATGTTGCCTGCCTGGTGCCAGGGTCAATGTTGTCTCTGGTCGAACACAGAACGTCCTGAAGGGGGAGGATGAACGGCCAGCGGTTGTAGTTCACATAGGTATTAATGAAATCGGCAGGAAGAGTGATGGGGTCCTGCAGTTCGAGTTCACGAAGTTAGGCAATAAGCTAATAAGCAGGACCTTTCTTGTTGTAATCACATGATTGCTCCCTGTGCCACGTGACAGTGATGCTAGAAATAAGAGGACAGTACAGGTAAACACCGTGGATAAACTGGTGGTGTAGGAGGGAGGATTTCAGATGTATGTGCCCTTGGGCTATCTTCCGGGACAGGTGGCTCCTGGACAAGAAGGTAACAAGAAGGTTAGCATCTAAACTGGAGAGCCATCACTATCCTGGCTGAGATGTTTATAGTGTCACTCGGGAGAATTTAAACTAATATGAAAGGGGGTGGGAACCAGAGCGGTACCTTAGAATGTGTTAAAACTGAAGGAGAAAGAGAGAACACAAATACGTGAACAATATCACCCTCAAAGTGAAGTAAAAGATGGCAAGTGTGAGAAGGGAGGTTCTCAATGCAGGATTGAGGGTGATGTACCTAATTGTGCGCAGTATACAGAACAAGGTAAATTTGCATGTTGCGCTCATTGATATTGGTTGGTACGATGTGGTGGGAATCACAGAGACGTGACTGCAAGGTGGTCAGGGCTGGGATCAAAATAAGCAAGGATATGTGTTATATCAAATGGACAGGCAGAGGGGCAAAAGGGCGGGGTTGCACTGTTGGTAAGGAATGAAGTTAAATCGATAGCTAGGAGCGATATAGGGTCAGAAGCCATAGAATCTCTGTTGGCAGAGTTGAGGAGTCGAATGGATAAAAAAGACACTGGTGGGAGTTATTTGCAGGACCCCAAGCAGAAGTCAGGATGTGGAGCAGAAAATGATTCTGGAGATAGAAAAGGCATGTAAAAAAGGCAATATCACAATAATCATGGGGGACTTTGTGGGCAGCATGGTAGCATAGCGGTTAGCATAATTGCTTCACAGCTCCAGGATCCCAGGTTCGAATCCCGGCTGGGATCACTGTCTGTGCGGAGTCTGCATGTTCTCCTGGTGTGTGCGTGGGTTTCCTCCGGGTGCTCCGGTTTCCTCCCAACTCCAAAGATGTGAAAGTTAGGTGGATTGGCCATGCGAAATTGCCCTTAGTGTTGGGTGGAGTTACTGGGTTATGGGTATAGGTGAAGGTGTGGGCTTGAATAGGTTGCTCTTTCCAGGACCCGGAGCCGGTGCAGACTCGATTGGCAGAATGGCCTCTTCTGCACTGTAAATTCTATATCTATACTTCAAAATGCAGGGAAAATCCGAAGAAAGTGAATTTGTGGAAAGCCTGAGAGATGTCTCTTTGGAGCAGCTTGTGACAGAGCCGACCAGGGAACAGTAAATTCTAGATGGTGATGTGTAATGCGGCAGACTTGATGAGGGAACTTAAGGTGAAGGAGCCCTCAGGGAACAGTGACCACAATATGATAGAATTTACCCTGCAGATTGAGAGGGTGACGCTGGAGTCAGATGTTAGGGTATTACAATTAAATATGGGTAACTTGGAAGACATGAGGGAGGAGCTGGACAGGGTTGATTGGAAAAGGAGCCGAGCAGGGAAGACATTGGAACAGCAATGGCAGGAGTTTTGGGGGGTTATTCTGGAAGAACAACATAAATTAATCCCAAGGAGGAGGAAACATGCTGAGGGGAGGACAAGGAATCCATGGCTGAAGTCAAGGACAACAGTAAAGCAAAATAAAAAGCATGCAATGTGGCGTGGAATAGTGGGATGCCAGAATATCGGGAAGCCTTTAATAGCGAGCAGTGAGCAACTGAAAAAGCAACAAAGGTGGAGGAGATGAAATATGAGCGCAAGATAGGTAGTAATGTAAAAGAGCATAGGAAGATTTTTTTAATACATAAAAGGTAAGGGAGAGACAAAAAAGATATTGGACCACTGGAAAATGTGACTGGAGCAGTTATAATAGGTAACAAAAAATGGTAGGCGAACTATGTAGTTACTTTACTTCAAGGTGGAAGAGACCAGTGGGATGCCAGAGGTCGAGGCGAACCAGGGGGCAGAGGTGAATGCCGTGGCCATTACTAAGCAGAAGGTTCTGCGGAAACTGAAAGGTCTGAAGGTGGATGAATGATCTCGAACGGATGGAGTACATCCCAGGGTTCTTAAAGATATAGCTGAGGAGATTGCGGAGGCAGTGGTGGTAATCATACAGGAATCACTGAAGGCAGAAATGGTCCCGGCGCACTGGAAAGTGGCAAATGTAGCACCGCTGTTTGAGGAGGAAGGCAGAAGACGGGAAATTATAGCCCGGTGAGCCTGAAATCGGTGATTGGTAAGATTTTAGAGTTCATTATTATAGATGAGATCACGGAGAACTTGGAAGTGTATGATAAAATAGGACTCAGTCAGCACGGCTTCGTCAAGGGGAGGTCACGTCTGACGAATCTGATAGAGTTATTTGAGGAAGTAAGAAGGAAGTTAGACAAAAGAGAACCAGTGGATGCGATGTATTTAGCTTTCCAGAAGGCGTTCGACATGGTGCCGCATATGATATTGTTGAGTAAGTTAAGAGCCCATGGTGTTCAGAGTAAGATCCTGGGATGGAAATAAAATTTGATGACTGGCAGAAGACAGAGACTGGCACAAAGGGGTCTTTTTCAGGACGGCAGCCGGTGACTAGTCGTGTGCCTCACAAGTCTGAAATGGGACCACAACTTTCCACAAGATACATGAATGATCTGGAAGAAGGAACAGAAGGCACTGTTGCGAAGTTTGCAGATCTGTAGAGGGACAGGTACTGTTGAGGAAACAGAGAGGCTGAAGAAGGACTTTGAGGCTAGGTTATTGTGCAAAGATGTGACAGACGGAATAAAATGTGGAAAAGAGTGAGGTTATGCACTTTTGGAGGAGGAATGGGGGAATTGACTGTTCTCTAAATGGGGAAATGCTTCGGAAATTAGAACCTCAAATGGATTTGGGAGTTCTTGTTCACGATTCTCTTAAGATTAACGTGCAGGTTCAGTCGGCAGTTAGGAAGGCAACTGCAATGTTAGCATTCGTGTCGAGAGGGCGTGAGTAAAGACCAGGCATGTACTACTGAGGTTGTACAAGGTTCTGTTCAGATCCAATTTGGAGTATTGTGAGTAGGTATCTGAAGAAGGATGTGGCAGCCTTGGAAAGAATCCAGAGGAGGTTCACTAGAACGATCCCTGGTATGAACATAGAACATAGAACAGTACAGTACAGAACAGGCACTTCGGCCCTCGATGTTGTGCCGAGCAATGATCACCCTACTCAAACCCACGTGTCCACCCTCTACCTGTAACCCAACAATCCCCCCATTAACCTTACACTACGGGCAATTTAGCATGGCCAATCCACCTAACCCGCACATCTTTGGACTGTGGGAGGAAACCGGAGCACCCGGAGGAAACCCACGCACAGGGAGGACGTGCAGACTCCACACAGACAGTGACCCAAGCCGGGAATCGAACCTGGGACCCTGGAGCTGTGAAGCATTGATGCTAACCACCATGCTACCGTGAGGCCCCTGAAGAACTTGTCGGATGAAGAGCGTTTGAGGACTCTGGCCTATACTCGTTGGAGTTTAGAAGGATGAGGGATATCGTATTGAAACTTATAGGATACTGCCAGGCCTGGATAGAGTGGCTGTGGAGAAGATGTTTCCACTTGTAGGAGAAACTAGAAGCAGATGACACAATCTCAGACCAAAGGGACGATGCTTTAAAACAGAGATGAGAAGGAATTTCTTCAGCCAGAGGGTGGTGAATCTGTGGAAATCTTGGCCGCAGAAGGCCTTGGAGGCCAAATCACTGAGTGAATTTAAGACAGACAGAGATAGGTTCTTGATTAATAAGGCGATCAGAGGTTATGGGGAGAAGGTGAGAAGGTCGGAGAATGAGAATGAGAAACATATCAGCCATGATTGAATGGTGGGGCAGACTCAATGGGCCTGGTGACCAAGTTCAGCTCCTATGTCTTCTGGTCTTACGCCCTTAAAGGTCCAGGTCGGTTTGAAGTGTAGCTTTGGGTGTCTGCCTCCATTGCTCTCAGAGGAAATGAGGTAATGAAAGGATGTGAGGAGCAAGCGGGAAATGACATTGAGGCAGAAGCTGAGTAGAGAGTAAATTGAACGGTGGAGAATGTGTGAGAGGCCGTGTAGTCTCCCCATGTTGTCATTTGTTATCAGTTCCTACACAGCATTTCTGGCTGATGAATGTAGCTGCATGATAATATATTTCAGTTACATCTTTCGAACAGTTATTTATATTGTTCATGGAAACAGTTCATTTATATACAGAATATCTAAAACTTATACAATCTGAAATGTGTGGAACGAATCTCACATCATGGTATTTTATTGCCAATAACCCAGACCCAGCCAATCCAATCATCCCAAAGGGAAAGCTGCTTCTAAACCATTCACAGAGCGAGTGGTTCTGATCTGGTCTACACGGCCTGGGACACTGGTGCAAGCAGATGCAACAGTAATTTTACAGGGAATGGTAAGAGTAACAGAAATCAAATGTATGTCTCCAGCGAAAGGGCGGTGAAGTCGTATTGAATGATCTGCTCATCTATAGAGCCGCTGAGGACAAACGGAATGAATGTTCTCCTTCGGTACTTCACTCACTTTTCAGGCTTTGGATGTTGTCTGGCTGTGAGAGGATGTGGGCCAACACCTGCAGGTTCCCTCCAAGTTCCCCACCACCGCCAGTATTCTCACTGTAATCCTTTCTATTCACTGTGTCTATGTGTGAACTCAACGTCCGCTTTAGCTGACTGATGCCGTCACAGCATCACCTTCATTGTAAGTTCCTATCTGTCTGACCCTGGCCGCCGCCTCTGCTTTTCATATTGAAAACATCTGTGTTGCATCCAATAAAAACAGACGCACATTTCATAATCACAGTGAGGTCTATCTTTTTTCAGGTTGCATTACAATTATTGTTAAAAGCTGCTGAGACAGGTGTTTGTTTTCTGGGCTCTCTTTGGGGAAGACAAGTTCTATTCCAGCTCTGCGTAATAACTGACCTATCACACTGTCAATTATTCACAACTTAAATGGTGGAATTCTGCATGCAGGATACTTACTTTATCCAGTACCTGATTTTATAATTTAGCAACAAGTTTGTTTATTCATCAAATGTATTTATCCGGATTGTGTTTTCTACATGATCCCCAGATCCCCATACCTCCAAGCACATTCCCTCACACTCTATCTCTCCCTTGCACTCTCTCCCTCCCTCACACTCTTTCCATCTCTCACCCTCCATCTCTCACACTCTCTCCCTATCTCACACTCTCTCCCTCTCATACCCCTCTCTCACACTATACCTCTCTCAAATTCCTTCCCAATCTCTCCCTCTCTCCCACTCCCTCCATCTCTTGCACTCTAACCCTCTCTTACACCCCCTCTCTCGCACTCTGTGCCTCTCTGATCCTCCCTCTCTCACACTCTTTCCCACTCTCACACATTCTCCCTCTCACACTCACTACTCCTTCACTCACCCTCCGTCATTCACCCTCCATCTCTCACACTTCCTCTTACTCCATCACTCACACACCCTCCATCTCTCACTCACTGTCTCCCTCACTCCCTCTCTCAAATTCCTTCCTCTCTCATACTTTCTTCTTCATTGATACTCACTCCCACTCTCTCTCACACATTTCCTCTTGACTCACACTTACCCCTCACTCACATTCTGTCCCACTCTCACACTCTTTTCCTCTCTCTCCCTCCATGCCTCCCTCCCTCCCTCTCTCACACCTCCTTTATACAATTTCTGTCACACTCTGTCCCTCTCTCACACTCTCTCCATCCCTATATCTCTCTCCCTCCATGCCTCCCTCCCTCTCACACAACTCCGTCACTGACACTTTCTCTCAAACTCTTTCCCTCTCTCACACTTTCTCTCCCACTCATTCCCTCTCTCACACTTTCTCTCACATTCTTTCCCTCTTTCACACTTTCTCTCACACTCTTTCGCTCTCTCACAATATTTCCCTCACTGACACTTTCTCTCATTCTCTTTCCCCTCTCTCACACTTTCTCCCACTCTCTTATCCTCTGTCACACTTCCTCTGACACTCTTTCCCTCTCTCACACTTTCATTCGCACTCTTTCCCTCTCTTACACTTTCACTCACACTCTTTCCCTCTCACACCTTGTCTCTCACACTATTTCCATCTCTCACACTTTCTCTCGCACTCTTACCCTCTCTCACACTCTCTCACACTCTTTCCTTCTCACACTTTCTCTCACACTCTTTCCCTCTCCCACTCCCTCAGTCACTCAGTCGCTTTCTCCTTTACTTATGTGCCGTATTATGTTAGTATTTTATGCACCATTCTTCTCACTCAATCTGCCTCCTTCATCCACTCACCGACTCGCTCTCCACTCTCTGCTTCCCTTTCTCTCAAACAATCTACCTCCTTCTCTCGTTTTAACCTTTATTTCTCCCACCCTCTTTCTCTCCCATTGTATCTCCTCCCACCCTCTTTCTCTCTCAGACTGTCTTCTATCAGTACAACTCACAGACCAGTTCTCTCTTCCTCCACATCTCAGCCCGCCTCTCTCCCAGTGTAAGTGTGTGTATCAGATGGGCGGCCGGTATCGGTGAGAGACGGGGTATTAGATTTCACAGCTGTATATGTTTTAATGCTATTCTCTGAGGTTGAGTTTGTATCTGCTGCAGCCTCTCAGTTTTATGAGGTTCCAATGATTCTAAAGATTTTCTTAGTTTGAGGGGCTGAATCAGATTTAGATATGGAATCACATATTTTGCGCTTTAAATAGTTCCCGATTTTGGAGACATTGAAATTTGCTACTTATGCTCACACAGAACATACTGAAATCAAATAAAGGAATGGTCACAGTTACAGAGGCAGCTACACCCCAGAGTACAGTGGAACCACCCAGAGAAACACACTGACAATTCGAACTGAATCACTGAATGGTCACAGTTACCGAGGCAGCTAGACCCCATAGTGCAGTGGAACCACCAGAGAAACACACTGACAATTCGAACTGAATCACTGGATGGTCACAGTTACAGAGGCAGCAACACCCAGAGTACAGTGGAACCACCCAGAGAAACGCACTGAGAAATGGAACTGAATCACTGAACGGTCAAAGTCGAGTGAGGGTTATCACTGAAACAATCTGAAATCTAGAGATGGGACTGATGGTATGTGAGGGACAGCATCCTTTCTGTTTTTATTTGTTAATCAAATGTGATCAACACCTCCGTTGTATGGAAAGAGATCGCTCATTCAAAAATAAAGTTTTCTTTCACTCAACACAATGTCGTAATCTATTTGTTCATATATTTGTTCAAACATTGTTGAAAAATGTTGCAAAAGCAATTTCCATGACGTGATTCCCCAGGGTATAGACTTTGGGAATATATAGCCTCAGTGCTGACGACGAGAGCGACTGAGCAGGAAGGGAGACATCACTTCACACTGAACATGTCTCTTCCAATTGATATGGTTCAGAAAATATTCTACCCAATCGTTGCTATTGTCGGTGTTCCTGGTAAGTGACTATCTACATTGAAGTTGTGTAAATCTGTGTGAGCGGCTCTCTGATTTTACACTGTGACTGAAAATGTTTAATGCTGCCCTCGTGCTGACTGTTGTACAGGCACATGGTCAACGATATAATTCACTATTCGCTGGATTCCCTCAGTGTCCAAAATTTCCATTAGTGTTGGGTGGGTTGCTGGGTTGCGGGGATGGGGGGGGGGGGCTTGGGTGGGGTGATCTTTCCGGGGTCGGTGTAGACTCGGTGGGCCGAATGGGCTCCTTTCTGCACTGTAAATTCTCTGATTTAAAAGTCAGATGTGTTCAACATTTCTGAGGTCTGCATCACTTTCATCAATTAACAATAAACGTCTGTTTATAACTCACTGGTTGTCTGATCAATGAAGTTCTTATACTGAGTGGAATTTCGTATAATGTTAGACTGGATTTCAGTGAAATCTATCTCTCTAAAGGAAGGAAGGGGATACGAATTATAACCCTCAGTTTGTATCACTAACCAGAGTGAATATATGACAGCTGTGAACAAGGATTACTGGAAGTATCTGTCAGTGTAGAATTGTACTGAGTGTGGGTCACTATCCAGAGTGGAATATCTGACAGCGGGAACAAGGATTACTGGAAGTGTCACTCAGTGTAGAATTGTACTGAGTGTGGGTCACTAACCAGAGTGGAATAACTGACTATGGGAACGAGGATTACTGGAAGTATCTTTCAGTGTAGAATTGTACTGAGTGTGGGTCACTAAATAGAGTGGAATATCTGACAGCGGGAACAAAGATTACTGGAAGTATCTGTTAGTGTAAAATTATGGGTCCCTCACCAGAGTGCAATACCTGATCCAATTATCTCTCTATTACTTGGACTATCTGTCCGTGTGGATTGTATTGTGTGTGGGTCAGTAACTGGACTGACATTGGTTGGTTCAATTTGGAAATGATATTTTATTGGTGAGTGGTCGCTCCATTCTGTGGAGTTCTCTCTGTGTGTTTTAACTTTGGAATAGTTTGAAAACAGGAAGAGTTTGGCTGAGTTTTGAAGATGTTTGATCTTTATTGTATGAAGTGAAATGTCTCTATCTCTGTTTTCTATTGACCTACTCCAACAGGAACAAACATCACCTAAACTCTAATATTTCATAAAACCCACAGCAGTGCACTATTCCAATAGGTTTCGTGATATGTTCACATTTCTATTCATTCTGAAATGAACTCACATGTTTGATCAATTTTTACGGGTGTTTTAAAACTGTGTTTCTGCTTCACACGATTTGTGAATCTATTCACCTGAACCCAGAAACCACTCCAGTCCACTCACACACTTGTTTTCCAAAGAGTGTTTGGGGGACTTATTGTTCTGATCAAAATGCAGCAGCGGACACTGGTCTGTCGGAACATCAATTTCTCATTGAAATACACACTTTGCAAATTCATAATTAATGATGAATATGTTCCTGTAATTAGTTGTATTCTTCCTCTGTATTCACTATCACTCTCAATTTGATTTTGTCTGTAAATTGTGTAATTATCATTCTGCTTCCCGATTCCATACTGATGATGGTAGTGAAGGAGAATAATCCCAGTTCTGATCCTTGTGGAACACCACTTACCACCGTTCAGCCTAAATCCCTTTAACCCCTCTCCCTGTTTACTGTGTGTGTCGCCAGCATGTGACCATTCTGCTGCTGTGCCCCTTAACCACTGTCTCTGAGATTACTCACCAGTCTGTTATGTCGGATCTTACTGACGGATCCCACAATCCAAAGATGTGCAGGTTAGGTGGATTTGCGGATTTGCCATGATAAATTATTCCGTAGTGTCCAAAAAGATGCGTAGATGAGATTAAGGGGTTAATGAGATAGGCTGGGGTGTAAGCTTGGTTGAGGTTAACTTTCAGAGGTTTGGTACAGACTGAATGAGCTGAATTACCTCCTTCTGCACTGTGGGGATTCTATGATTCCTGATTCCGAATGTCATAAAAACAAGGTCCATTTCGCTGGCCCTAACTATCTAATCTTCACAATGGATATCCAATCCCTCTGCAGCTCCGTTCCCAAACACAAGGGTTGTGTACAGATCCTCATACCCTGCTTCCTGTAAAAACTGCATCTGATCCTCTTTCTCCGCCTCCATCGCCCCTGTTCTGATGATGACGTGTTGGTAAATAGCCCGTCTGGCATGTCTGTCTTTTCCATAACCGGGGCTGTCCCCACCACCTGCCCGCATCTATCCTATTTATTCCTTTCATAATTTTATATGTTTCTACAAGATCCCCCCTCATCCTAAATTTCAACGAGTACAGTCCCAGTCTACTCAAACTCTCCTCGTAATACAACCACTTCAGATCAGGGATTAGCCGAGTGAATCTCCTCTGCACACCCTCCAGTGCCAGTACGTCATTTATCAGGTAAGAAACCAAAACTGAAGACACTATTCCAGGTGTGGCCTCACTAACACCTTATACAATTGCAGTATAACCTCTCTAGTCTTAAACTCCACCCCTCTAGCAATTAAGGACACATTTCCATTCGTTTTCTTAATCACATGTTGCACGTGCAAACCAACTTTTTGCAACTCATGCACAAGCGCACCCAAATCTCTCTGCACAGCAGCATGCTTTAACGTTTTAACAATTAACTAATAAACCCGTTTGCTGTTATTCGTACCAAAATGGTACCAAATTCGTACCTCACATTTGTCAACATTGTATTCCATCTGCCAGACCCTAGCCCATTCACTTAACCTATCCAAATCCCTCTGCAGACTTCCGGTATCCTCTGCACTTTTCGCTTTACCACTCATCTTAGTGTCATCTGCAAACTTGGACACATTGCCCTTGGTCCCCAACTCCAAATCATCTATGTAAATTGTGAACAATTGTGGGCCCAACGCGGATCCCTAAGGGACACCACTAGCTACTGATTGCCAACCAGAGAAACACCCATTAATCCCCACTCTTTGCTTTCTATTAACTAACCAATCCTCTATCCATGCTACGACTTTACTCTTAATTCCATGCATCTTTATCTTATGCAGCAACCTTTCGTGTTGCACCTTGTCAAAGGCTTTCTGGAAATCCAGATATACCACATCCATTGGCACCCCGTTATCTACTGCACTGGTAATGTCCTCACAAAATTCCAAAAATTAGTTAGGCACGACCTGCCCTTTATGAACCCATGCTGCGTCTGCCCAATGGGACAATTTCTATCCAGACGCCTCTCTATTTCTTCCTTGATGATAAATTCCAGCATTTCCCCTACTACCGAAGTTAAGTTTAATGGCCTATAATTTCCTGCTCTCTGCCGACCTCCTTTTTTAAACAGTGGTGTCACGTTTGCTAATTTCCAATCCACCGGGACCACCCCAGTCTAGTGAATTGTGGTCAATCATCACGAGTGCATCTGCAATTTCCCTAGCCATCACTTTTAGCACTCTGGGATGCATTCCATCAGGGCCAGGAGACTTGTCTACCTTTAGCCCCATTAGTTTGCCCATCACTACCTCCTTAGCGATAACAATCCTTTCAAGATCCTCACCTGTCATAGCCTCATTTCTATCAGTCACTGGCATGTTATATTTGTCTTCCACTGTGAAGACCGGCCCAAAAAACCTGTTCAGTTCCTCAGCCATTTCATCATCTCCAATTATTAAAACTCCCTTCTCATCCTATAACGGATCAATATTTACCTTAGCCACTCTTTTTTGTTTTATATATTTGTAGAAACTTTTACTGTCTGTTCTTATATTCTTAGCACGTTTACTCTCATACTCTATCTTACTCTGCTTTATAGCTTTTTCAATAGCTTTCTGTTGCCCCCTAAAGATTTCCAAGTCCTCTAGTCTCCCACCAATCTTTGTCACTTTGTATGCTTTTTCCTTCAATTTGATACTCTCCCTTATTTCCTTAGATATATACGGTCGATTTTCACTCTTTCTACCGTCCTTCCCTTTTCTTGGTACCTGGTGTGAAACCTGGTCGGCCTGAATGAATCCTGCAAATCAGACTAAATGAGAATTGTAACCTCTCCCAACGGTATCTGAATTATAAATGTTTCCCTCCCACTGCCATGAAACTGACAGGGCAGCAATTCACACTTTTTCCCGCATTCCCCATCTTTAGCACTGGCGTTACATTTTCTACTTCCCTCTCTGCAATGTTAATCTCTGTGCCCACTCCTCTCACAACACCCCCACCCACCACTGCCCATTATATTGATGCTGAAATTATGTTCAGACAGGGAGATTGATTATCCAGTAATTTCCCGCGTCTCTCCTTTCTCTCTCTGGCAGTTAATTTACTGGGAATTGTGATTCTGTGTCGGGGGAAGTGTGGTCTCTCTACCTGCACCACTCGCTACCTGGTGGCCATGGCAACGGCGGATCTGCTGTATATTATCATTAACCCCATACTGACTATGATCAATGTCTGTTATTTACCCCTGAATTTCCTTTCCCTCACCCCTGTGTGTAGTGTTAAATCTGTCCTGCTGACTGCAGCCAGGGACTGTTCTGTCTGGTTCACACTCACTTTCTCCTCTGATCGATATGTGGCCATTCGCTGCCAGAAACTGAAAACTAAATATTGCAGCGGGAGAACTGCGGATGTGGTTCTTTCAACAAGCGGCATCCTGCTGTGTGTGAAAAACATCCCTGTGTACTTTATATATGAACCTATGGGGATGATCGACAATGTCCAGTGGGGCTGTCTGACAAAGAGCAGCTATTGGACTGACCAGGTATGGGTTGGATATAACTGGTTTGATCGGCTTTTAACCCCATTGATCCCGTTCTTCTCAATCCTATTGATCAACGCTCTGACAGTCAGACACATTTTACTCACCAGTCGGGTGCGGAAGACACTGAGGGCTCAGAGTCAGGGAGACAATCGCACAGACCCAGAGATGGAGAGCAGAAGGAAGTCAATGATTTTACTCTTCAGCACCTCCGGAACTTTCATTCTCCTCTGGACCGTGTACGTTATTAAATTTTTCTATATCGAAGTGAGACGATTATATTACCTCACCGTTCCTCAAAATAATTTACAAACAGTCGGATTTATGCTGCGGGATGAAAATTGCTGCACAAACACATTTATTTATGTGGTGACTCAGTCCAGGTTCAGGGAGCAGATCAAGATCGCGGTAAAATATCCGGTCACATCAATAATTACATTAATGAGTAAATCAAACTGGGTGACAGCCTCTCAGCCAATCAGCAGCTCCAGTCGCTGACTGACAGCCTCTCAGCCAATCAACAGCTCCAGCCGCTGACTGACAGCCACTGAGCCAATCAGCAACTCCAGCCGCTGACTGACAGCCTCTCAGCCAATCAGCAGCTCCAGCCGTTGCCTGACAGCGTCTCAGCCAATCAGCTGGCTGTGCTGACTGTGGGAGGGGCACTGGAAGTGCTGGCTGTGTGGGCACTGGCAGTGCTGTCTGTGGTGGGGTGGTCACTGGCATTGCTGGCAGTGGAGGGAAGCACAGTCTGTGCTGGCTGTGTGGGGGGAGCACTGGCAGTGCTGGCTGTGGGGGAGCACTGGCAATGCTGGATGCGGGGGTGACTCTGGCAGTGCTGGCTGTGGGGAGAGAGCACTGGGCGTGCTGGCTTTTGGGGCACTGGCAGTGCGGCTGTCGGGGGAGCACTAACAGTGCTGGCTGTGGGGGGGAATTGGTAGTGCTATCTGTGGGTGGGTGCACTGTCAGAGTTGGCTCTGTGGGGAGCACTGGCAGTGCTGGCTGTTGTGGGAGCACTGGCAGTGCTGGAAGTGGGCGGGCACTGGCAGTGCTGGCTGTGGGGGAGCACTGGCAGTGCTGGCTGTGGGAGGGGTGTGAAGTTAAAACTCCACACTATTCTTAGAATTCCCCCTATGCCAAAAAAAGGTCGATAGTCTAAATGGTGAACAGGGATTCTCACTTCCTGACTCCAATGCAGGCTTCGGTGGGTGCAATTCCGGTCAAACTATATTTTCAAGTTATCCCCGGTATAACCCATACCTTCACCGAAGAATTTTACCCCTTAGTAGCATCGATGTCCTGGGTCCTGCGTTGCTAAATAAGTAAAGTAGGCTAATAACCACTGTTTCAGTTTAAAACTTTTAAGTTATTTTATTATTATAATTTTTGTTTAAAAATCTGTAAACGCATTCTTAACAGAAAGGTAAGAAGATCTTGCTTCTGGATCAGTCATGTTGGTTGAAGGGACCTTCAGGCCCACCTTTACAATCAATCTTCTTTGAAATCTGGTCTTCATGTGATGTACTCGCTGGTGAACTCGGTTGCTGTGTCCTATCCTTCCCATGTACCAAGCTGTGAGAGCTGGCACTGGCTCTGCTGGCTTTCCTCTTTCTTCGTGTTTTTATTCCCTTTGGGAAAGTTATTAAGTTTTAACGACTTTATTGTAAATGAGTTTGTTTCACTTTGATTGTTAAAAAGTATCTTTGATGTAAACATTTGAATAGAACTAATTATTCATTTTGGGCATAACGTCACCTCTCAGATCTGATTAAAAATGCTTTGGTTTCAATATGGGTTACTTTTATTTCTGTGATTTCGAATCGTTTAATTTTCCAATTGTCCCCAGCTCATAACTGTGCCTTTGATTTTGACTTTAAATTATGTCTCTCGTAGACAGGTCGTCTCCAATTTTCTTTTAATTGACTTGATGTTCGTAGAATTTTACAGTTAGAATTGACACCAAATTCGACTGAGCATCCTCCGTCCTTTCCAGCTGTTTACTCAGAGAGTTTATTTCAATTAGGGCGTGAGACTTTGCTTTTAGCTGTATGCTAATATCTAACTTGGTTATGACTTGAAAGACCTGCCTGTTTTAAACATTCGTCACTTAATTCAATTGAAACTCTCATCCATGCTTTTCCAGATGCTTCCTGTGATAGTTACATTCAATGAAGGTGTGAGCCATTGTTTTAGCTTACCACAAGGATGCTGTGTGTTTGATAAGCCTGCTTGTGAGAAATAATCTGCATTTTATAATCCTGCTCTTTGCAACTGCTATTAACTTTTTGTGGGATCTTTCTCTGTATCCTCTCAGACCAGATATTGCCAGACTTCCATGTTTCAAATGACACATTTTCTGTATTTTCAAGAACAGCTGTACTGGCAGTGCTGACAGTGCTGACTGAGGGGGGGGGGGTGGGTACTGGCATTTCTGGCTGGGTGGGGAGCAATGTCAGTGTTGGCTGTGCGGGTGGGGGTCACTGGCAGTTTTGGCTGTGATAGGGGCACTAGCGGTGCTGGCTGTGGGGGGAGCAATATCAGTGCTGGCTATGGGGGAGCACTGACAGTGCTGACTGAGGGGGGTACTGGCATTTCTGGCTGTGTGAGGAGCAATGTCAGTGCTGGCTGTGCGGGTGGGGTTCACTGGCAGTTTTGCCTGTGATAGGGGCACTAGCGGTGCTGGCTGTGGGGGGAGCAATATCAGTGCTGGCTATGGGGGAGTACTGACAGTGCTGACTGAGGGGGGTATTGGCATTTCTGGCTGTGTGGGGAGCAATGTCAGTGCTGGCTGTGCGGGTGGGGTTCACTGGCAGTTTTGCCTGTGGTAGGGGCACTGGCGGTGCTGGCTGTGGGGGGAGCAATATCAGTGCTGGCTATGGGGGAGTACTGACAGTGCTGACTGAGGGGGGTACTGTCATTTCTGGCTGTGCGGGGAGCAATGTCAGTGCTGGCTGTGAGTGTGGTAGTCACTGGCAGTGTTGGCTGTGTTAGGGGCACTGGCGGTGCTGGCTGTGGGGGGAGCAATATCAGTGCTGGCTGTGGGGATCACTGGCAGTGCAGGCTGCGTGGGGGAGCAGTGGCAGTGCTGTCCGTGGGCGAGAACTGGAAGTGCTGGCTGTGGGGGAGAACTGGCAGTGCTGGCTTTGTGGGAGTCACTGGCAGTGGTGTTCTGTGGGGGGAGCACTGACAGTGCTGGCTGTGGGAGGGGGCACTGGCAGTGCTGGCTGTGGGTGGAACACTGGCAGTGCTGATTGCGGGATGTGGGGCACTGGCAGTTTTGGCTGTGCGGGGGAGCACTGGCAGTGCTGTCTGGGGTGGTGCACTGGCAGTGCTGTCTGTGGGGGTGGGGAGCATGGCAGTGCTGGCTGTGGGGGAGGGGAACTGGCAGTGCTGGCTGTGGGGGAGGAGCACTGGCAGTGCTGGCTGCGTGGGGATCACTGGCAGTGGTGGCTGTTGGGGAGGGAGCACCTGTTCCTGGGGGGTGGGGACAATCCGTCAAACCTCGCTAGCAGCCGATTGACCATCCGCTGCACTTCCTCTCTGGCAACTATATCCTTCTTAGTTAGGAAGACAGAAACTGTACACACTACTCCATGTGTGGTCTCACCAAGACCTTGTATAACTGCAGTAAGACATCTCCACTTCTCAACTCAAATCCCCCTTGCAATGAAGGGCAACATATCTTTAGTCTTCTCAACTGCTGGCTGCTCCCCGCTGTCCACTTTCACTGACCGGTTTACGAGGTCCCCCCGATCCGTCTGTCTCTCCACATATCCCAACATATCACTGGTTAAATACCACTCTTTCCTTCAGTTTATTTTACACCAAACTGTACAACTAAAAAAAAGGTCTCAGTGTGTGTGGCACGGGGAACAGTGGTTAGCAGAGCTGCCTACGGCACTGAGGACACAAGGGCCGTGAACTGACATAAAATGGCCGCCGTGAACTGACATGAAATGGCCGCCGTGTACTTTCACAAAATGGTGGGAAACAAGGAGATCGGCCAGGAAGGGCATCACGGAGGGCCTGCGAGTGAGGGAAGGGAAGGGTTAGGGAAAGATGGATTGCGGGTAGAGAGGGGAACAGTTAGGGTAAGGGGGTCTGTGGGAGAGAGGAAGGGTTAGGGAAAGGGGGTCTCGGAGGTACAGGGGAAGTGTTAGGGATAGGGTGCTGGGGGTAGAGAGGGGAAGGGTTAGGGAAACGGGGGCTCGGGGAGAGGGGGAGGGTTAGGGAAAGGTAGGCTGGGGGAGAGAGGGTGAGGGTGAGGGAATGGGGGGCTAGGGAAGGGAGGGGAAGGGTTAGGGAAAGGGGGGCTGGGGGAGTTAGAGGAAGGGTTCGAGAAAGAGGGACTGGGGGAGAGGGGAAGGGTGAGAGAAAATTGCTGGGGGAGAGGGGAAGGGTTAGGGAAAGGAGTGATCGGGGGTAGGGGGTTAGGGAAAGTGGGCGAGGGGAGAGAGGGGAGGGTTAGGGAAAGTGGGGCACTGAGGAGAGAGGGGAAGGGTTAGGGAAAGGGGAGCTGGGAGGGAGGGGGATGGGAAAAAGGGGCTGGGGGTAGAGGGGAAGGGCTAGGGAAAGGTGGGCTTGTTGGGAGAGTGGAAGGGTTAGAGAAAAGCGGGACTGGGGGAAGAGGGGGTTAGGGAAAGGGGGGCTGGGGAGAGGGGGCGGAAAGGGTTAGGGAAAGGTGTGCTGCGGAGGGTGGAAGGGTTAGGGAAAGGGTGGCTGGGGGAGTGGGGAAGGGTTAGGGAAAGGGAGGTGTGTGGGAGAGAGTGAAAGGGTTAGGGAAAGGGTGGTAGTGCGGGAGGGGAATGGTTATGGAAAGGGGGAGAGAGGTTGAGGTTTAGGGAAATGTGGGCTGGGGGAGGGGAAGGGTTATTGGAAGGTTGTCTTGGGGAGAGGGGTTAAAGATTATGGAAATGGGGGCTGGCACGGTGATGTTAAGTTAGGGAAAGGGTGGCTGGGCCGTAGAGTGAAAGGGTTAGGGAAAGGGGTCTGGGGGACGAGAAGTGTCATAAAAAGGGGGTCTGGGGGAGAGAGGTTAAGGGTTTGGGAAATGGGGGCTGGGCAGAGGTTAAGGGTGAGGGAAAGGGAGCTGGGGGGAAGAGGGGAAGGGTTAGGGAAAGGGCGACTGGGAGGTGAGAGAGAAGAAGTGTTAGGGAAAGAGGGCTGGGATGAGAGAGGGTAAGGGTTAGGGAAAGGGGTCTGGGGAGAGAAGGGAAGGGTAAGGGAAAGGGGGGCTGAGGGTGGAGAGCGGAAGGATTAGGGAAAGGGAGGCTGGGGGAGAGGGGAAGTGTTAGGGATAGGGGTGGCAGGGGTGGGGAAGGGTTAGGGAAAGGGGGTTGCGAGGGAGAGAGGGGAAGGGTTAGGGAATAGGTGGCTGGGGGAGCTAGGGGAAGGGTTCGGGAAAGGGGGGCTGGAGGGCAGGGAAATGGTTAGGGAAAGGGGCGCTGGGTGAGGGGGAAGTGTTAGGGAAAGAGGGCTGGGGGAGGGTGGAAGGGTTAGGGAAGGGTCGGATGGGGAGAGGGGAAGGGTTAGGGAAAGGGGGTCTGTGGGGGAGAGGGGTTTAGAAAAAGAGGGTGAGGGGAGAGAGGGACAGGGTTAGGGAAAGGGGGGCTGGGGGAGAGAGGGGAAGTGTTAGGGAAAGGGGGGCTGGGGAGGAGGGGAATGGTTAAAAAAGGTGGCTGGGGGAATGGGGAAGGGTTAGGGAAAGGGTGGCTGGAGGGGAGGGAAATGGTTAGGGAAAGGTGCGCTGGAGGGAGGGGAAGAGTTATGGAAAGGGGCGCTGGGGGGGTGAGAGGGGAAGGGTTATAAAAGGGTGCTGGGGGAATGGGGAAGGGTTAGGGAAAGGGGGCTAGGGGGAGGGGAAGGGTTAGGGAAAGGGTGGCTGGAGGGGAGGGAAATGGTTAGGGATTGGGGGGCTACGGGAGAGGGGTAGGGTTAGGGAAATATGCTGGGGGGAGAAGGGAAGGGTTAGGGAAAGGGGCGCTGGGGGGGAAGGGTTAGGGAAAGACGGGCTGGTGAGAGAGGTGGGAATGGTTTGGGAAAGGGGGATCGGGAGAGAGAGGGGAAGGGTTAGGGAAAGGAGGGCTGGGGGAGAGGGGGTTGGGAAAGTGGGTCTGGGATGTCGAGAAGAAGGGTAATGGAAAGTTGGGCTGGTGGGGAGAGAGGGGAAGTGTTAGGGAAAGGGGGCTGGGGGAAGAGGGGGTTAGGGAAAGGGGGCTGGGGGAGAGGGGAACGGTTAGGGAAAGGGGGACTGGGGGGGAATAGGGGGTTAGGGAAAGGGGGGCTGGGGAGTGTGGGGAAGGTTAAGGGAAAGGGGCTATGGGGAGGGTGGAAGGGTTAGGGATAGGGGTCTGGGAGGAAGAGGGGGAAAAGGAAAGGGGGCTGGGGAGAGGGGAAGGATTAGGAAAAGGGGGACTGGGGGAAGAGGGGTTTGGGAAGAAGGGTCTGGGTGAGAGGGGGAAGGGTTAGGGAAAGAGGGCTGGGGGAGGGTGGAAGGGTTAGGGAAAGGTGGGATGGGGAGAGTGGAAGGGTTAGGGAAAGGGGGTCTGTGGGGGAGAGGGAAGGTTTAGAGAAAGGGGGTTAGGGGAGAGAGGGGCAGGGTTTGGTAAAGGGAGGCTGGGGGGAGAGAGGGGAAGATATAGGGAAAGGGTTGATGGGGAGGGGAAGCCTTAGGGAAAGGGGGACTGTGTGTGGGGGGAAGTGTTAGGGAAATGGACCTGGGAGGAGAGGAGAAGGGTTAGGGAAAGTGGGGCTGGGTGGCGAGAGGGGAAGTGTTGGGGAAAGGGGGCAGGAGGTAGAGGAGAAGGGTTAGGAAAAGGGTGGCTGGAGGGGAGGGGAATGGTTACGGAAATGGGGGCAAGGGGAGA